>NC_065527.1:11181814-11228830 GCF_006386435.1 Epinephelus moara
TATAATTATAGTTCTGGCTACTGTGGTACAATATGTTGAAAGTATATATTAATATCTGGCAGTATACATATGTGACAATAATCATATGTGTATAATAACAGTAGAAGTATGACTAATGATGACAGCAGCAGCAGGAGGCATCTGGCAGTTCAGTTTTAATAAATTTGAATAAAGTATTGTTATAACGAAATAGAAACCAATGTCATCTCTTGGGGGTTTATGTTTTTGCTGTGAACTTGAAGCTTCCGGTCAACAGTTAGAGTTTACTAGTTGGTGGAAAGTTAAACTGTTACAGCGTTGCCGTCAATTGTGTGGGTTTATTCACTGTGAGTGGGAAACAAACTAAAGCCCCGTTTCCACCAAACATTTTCAGTATGGTACCTTTGGAACCGAAAGTACCATGGTACCTAGACCCTAGCGTTATGCAGTTCACATAACCTGGCCAAAATGAATACATATAAACGCTTGAAGATCTACTCAGTACTAAAAGTGCATGTCATATAAAACTAAAGTGATGGTCAAAGTTGTTATATAGAATATTGTGTTTGTGTTGATTGAGTCACGTCGTCAGCTCGTGCATTTAGTAACATTACGAGTTAATGTTCCACCTTAAAAATCCCGGCAGTTGGCCCGCAGAATGAAGTTGCAGCAAAACATCCTTTCATTTTATAGGTACAGTTTACAAGGGGTGTCCCCGACTAAGAATTTTCATAGTCGAATCTGATTTGACAGATATTTCCTTTAGCCGACTAATCGTCGAATCATGTTGTTTTCCCCCTCATTGATTCATGAGCTCATTTGCTTCAGTTTCCACTCCGGAGAAAAGAGCTAAAACACCGAAATAAACAAATTTAATTCTTAAGTTGGCATAATAAGATAATAATAATAAAAGTAAAAGGGTTATCATTTTATCTTTATTCCTTTCACTTCATCAAGGTATGATGCTCTAGATGAGCGCAGACACGCTGCAGTCGTTTCTGACTCATCAGAACTTGCCATTTCATTCACAAATAAACATCCAAAAACATCATCAAAAGGTTTAGAAACAGTTTCCCTTCTTTCTTGACTTCAAGTTACTTCATTAATCAACTCAGGTTCATACAAGTTCATCCACACGCACCGTGTGTCACCGCTCTCAATTGTTTGGCCACGTCGGACAAAAAGTAGCCAAATAAATAATCAGAGTCTATCAAGAAAACAATCAGTCCAAAGTGTTTGTTTATGCGCTCCGCCACCGTAAATCATTACCACATGATTCCCGCGCGGCACCGCTGCTGCTCACCGCTCCCTCAGGATGGGTCAAATACAGAGAACAAATTTCACACACTCAGGTGTGTGACAATCAGTGGGACTTTAACTTTAACTTTAAATCACCGTAGGCCTCGATGCTGCTCTGATGGTCCTGCAGCGCACTCACTCACCTCAGCTTATTTGGATCGAGCAACTGGGTGATTTATTCATGCTTAGTAATGATTATGCCTACTGATTAAACGCACGCGTCATTTTCAGTTTTTTATTAACAGAAATTAGGCTGATGTTTGCATCAAAATAGGCTATATATCATGAATTACTAGAGAACAAATACATTCTATGTCAAATCAAGATGTTCAGCAGCAGTGAGCACCCCCATATAGTCAGAATGGTACAGTCTTGTTTCATAACCACAGCTCAGCCCTGAGCAGAGTGACCGTCTGCTATTGACCAATCAACAAACTGCAGTGTTCACAGCTCCACCTTTTAGTACCAGATCTGTGTGCTAGGTACTTCAACAGAAGGGTGACCAAAAATAGTAACGGCAAGGAACATTGGTCCATTGGTACCATCCACAACTTTTCAAAGTGGAAACAGAAAAAAGAAGCGTACCGAACTGAACTGTACTGGACCGTACTGCTCGGTGGAAACGGGGCTTATGAGCCTTCCAGTTCATATGTTCATAACATTTTAAAGTCACACTGGTGCTCCATGGTTACAAAATGCAGCTAAATGGTTGCGGTCTGGAGCTCTGCAGAATTAAAAACAATTGCTTGGCCTCGCACACTATCGCTCAAAAGAGTGGTCTGGATGGGCAGGGGAGTGCATGTGACGTATCATGTCACATCAGCTGTTAGCTGTAAAATAAAAAAATATGTAACAGTTTATGCTCAGTGCTCATGATGTAGTCATTTATGCATCCCACATGGAACAAACCATGATACACTGCGTATAATTGATATATCCCCCACCCCTAATTAAGTGCTGCCAGGGAATTTTATGACAATAGGTGCTGTTTACTTTATATTAGAATTGAAATTATTGAAACGTGGGAGAGTCAGGAATGCTTTGGGGTAAAATGGTTTTCACTGAGTTTTCAAAATACAATCATTTCAAATGAAGGCTTTGAATCATTTCAGTGAAATATGAAATCACAGAACACAAAAGCCGTACATTTCCATAAGGTTGGGACGCCTTTGTTGTATCATTTTGTGTGTTTGAATTTGTCACTGTCAGAGTTTTAACTGCTGTACCAGGATGTGAGTGGTGTTCCCCACTGAGCTCGTAGTCACCCAGTGCATTGAAGTATCTCTGTGTCATGCATGCAAGATGTTACACATCATCCAAGTGGAGCATTTTGAGGCAACAATAGAGACAATGTTTTCTTTTGCTGTCATGAATTTGAAGAGGGGAAAAAAAACCCAGTGTTGTTTTGATAAACGCTTTGTGTGTGAATCAGGTGAGTCAAGTTCAGTTCAACACTTTTGTTTTTGTTTTGAGTACACATTCATCTCAGTGCCTTCTGCTGTTTTCTCTTATTTTGAAAGCATGCAAGACAGGAGTGCGTTTCAGAGAAAAGAATCAGAAGGGCAAATTACAAGAGCTGACATAAACATTTATATAATTTCTTGTACGTATTTGAGACTTTGCCGCAGGATACAGCTGCTGAGAACACTGGTTGTCTTTAAACAAGTCCTTTATGTTGAGTGGCCCGTGTCAGCATTACCACCAATCTCTCATTTGTTCTAAAATACCATTTTCTATCCCTTTAGTCCTGCTGAGCCTGTCCAAAACGCATACTTACATATGCTCACACTCAAGACTCTGAGCAATATATCATTAAAAATCCACTGCATCGAGACTGCCACGCTTTCACACACACGTACACATCTACAGTGTATTTCCCATCCAGTGGACCACCAGCTGGCTGACAGCTGTCTGCGCCAAAGTGAAGGGTAGATATTTTGACAGCATCATCTTTCTGATGTCTAGACTGAAACTATTAAATGCCGTGGCAGACGTAACTGCTTGACTGACATTGTGGAACATCCATTGAATGCTCTGGATCTGGCGTCTGTGATTCACTCTAAAATGTTATTTGTTTCCCTTCTTTATACTTGCCCTTAGCCGTGTTTTGTCTTTCCTGTATTCTTATTGTCTCCTTTAATCACATAATTACCTTGTGTGTATTGATTCTCAAATAAATACTCAGTAGTTTGATTAAATCCATTATTTCCTTCTCCTCTGCTCTGACTCATCCTTTTTTACATTCTACCAATGGTGAATAGCTAAAAGCCTAGAAAAGGCCTCTTTTTTTTTTTTGATGAAATTTAATTTCAGTCTCCATATAATACAAACAAAATACTGAACCTTGATTTTAACCTTTTGGAAAGATGGAGGATGCAGAAGATTCTTACAAATCCCTCAGTCTGTGGTGGAACAATTGGAGCCAAGATTTCTCTCCTGAATAAAGCTATTAATGGAAAAGCTGCAAGATATGGAGTTCTGCTACAATTAACTTCCATTAAAGGGACCAAAAGTGTGTTTGAACAAACTGAAATGCAAATATGAGGCGGCAACAGTCAGAGTCTACTTTAATTTCTCTATGAAAAAATAAACAGATTTTGTCTGCCTGAGGTTGCTTCCTGTATCACTGAATTGTGAAAGGGCTGCATGAAGGTTAAAGCCTAAATATACTACAGTGTCATCTGTCAACTGTCATGACCTCTAAAGTATCTATTCTTTGTCTTTTACAGTCTGCATTTCCTGGTTTTCCACACGGAGGAGGTCCACGACGTGCTTCGGATCTGGGATGGGCCCCAAGATGGAGGGGTCCTGCTGAGGGAGCTGAGTGGCTCAGTGCTGCCCCCGGATGCCCACAGCACCTTCAACACTGTCAGCCTGCAGTTCACCACGGACTTCTTCACCAGCAAGCAGGGCTTTGCTCTGCAGTTCTCTGGTGAGGAGGAAGGATGATGATGATGGGAGGGAGGTGGAAGGAATATTACATGAACCTGGGTTAAATGTCTGGGTGGTAACTGGGAGTAGAAAGAGAAAAAAAATCACCACTCCGGGGTTTGATTATGAGCTATGACAATAATACCCCCTTTTTCATCTTGTAGCTGAGGATCATTTATATGTAATTTTAATGTCTCTTGCTTCTTCAGTCTCCACTGCAACCTCCTGCAATGACCCAGGCATGCCTACTAATGGGACCCGCGGTGGTGACAGCAGGGAGCCAGGGGACCATGTGGTGTTCCAGTGTGATCCTGGCTACATCCTGCAGGGGGCCAACAGGATCACCTGCACTGAGATCAACGGCCGCTTCTTCTGGCAGCCAGACCCTCCAACATGCACAGGTATTACCACAGCATGAGAGCACCAGCTATGGCTAATGATGCTATGTGGGCCTACAAAATACAGTATAGTCCTAAAACCCCTGTGTGCAAACTTATATGATTATGTATGATTATACTTATATAATCAGTAAAGACAGAAGAGAACATTGTAAAAACTAAAGTTTCCTCTCATGAAGTATATCACATCGTGCCACCTGCCTGATGCAGTCTACTGTATCACCTCTCTTCCTGGTCTGACTTTAGTGAAACAGGTAGACAATACAGATTCCTAACATGATTACTTAACAGACTCCTTAAGTGAATCTTAAGTGGCAAACCCGATTGCAGTGTTCCCCAGACGTTTCCTGAAGTCACTGCAGCAGACAGAGAGATCTGATTATCCCGTCTCTCAGTAACAATGCGGACCTCTCAGTCAGACCTCTGCTCCTCCACAGTCTTTCTTTAATATATGATCACACTTGGTGCTCGACGACACAATGTGAATTAACAATGGCAATTAAGACCTTGTAATTAGCTGCCTTGTTTAATTAGTGCTTAGCTTAATTAGTTTGATCATTTTTTTGGCGAGGGGTTGGGCAGGACAGTTCTCTGACGGTTACAGGTGAGACTATGGTAAGCAATGTCGATGGGCATTAGCTACGTCTCAATTAAGCGTCTGACACTAGGACTTCCTGTGGGGAATCCATATACTAAATACAACAGAAGACTAAAAATAACAGTTAAGACAATGTATTTGCTACTGAAAGATGTTGTTTCTTAAAACCTTTGAAAACTGTATGTTTGTAATACAGTGGAAACCACTTAAAGTGATCGAGGTTTCAGTGATCAGGCACTCTTATGGACCAAAAAGCTTGGGACAGAATCATTCCTGTACTTTCCAATACAAATGACTTGCTTGTTGTAATCAAGTAGTCTGCTTACATTGTTTTTTGAGGGTGTTTTTGTACATGACAACATATAGAAAAATACTTTAAAAGTACAGTAATTCACTTTAGTCCCATGATACTCTCTTAGCAGTAACCCATCTGCTTCCAACTGGCTACCTGGGGCTGGTGCTGCATGCACATTGAAATCATGACGAGAAAAAGAAAATTATTTTCTCTCAGTGAAAAAACGAAGCCAGTTTATTGAAGCTTAAGACTAAACCTTAAATTTGCAGCCAGAAACCCTTGAATTTGCGGCCAATTTTGTCCAAAAAAAATGCAATTAAAAATTGTGGCATTTTATGTGTGCTTCAAAACATGGACTCCAATAATGTTGCAAAAAATCCTGAGTGAATATTGTAGCTCTCAAACCAGACAATGTGACTGTAAAACGACGCGTAAGCTACATATTCTGTAAACATAACATCTGAATACATTCAGCACGTATTGTATGCATTTAAATTTAAATTCTTATGTCAATACAGAGCGTTTCTCCATGCTGCTTCCGGTCGGCCGGAAAATGCGTAAAAATCGCAGGACTTTTGAAAAATTGCAAGCCCCGACAAATATTGCGGACTTTAGTTGAATTTGCGTCAATTATTGCGATCGCAGGGACTGATTAGTAATTCTTTCAACTGGTTGATAATCAGCATGAAATGGCTACACAGGAACTGAAAATCTGTGTTTACTCACCAATGTCTCCCTCTCCATAGCTCCATGTGGTGGAAACCTGACAGGTCCCAGTGGGCTGATTCTGTCTCCAGACTATCCTGAGCCTTACCCCCATGGTAGGGAGTGTGACTGGACAGTCACTGTCACACAGGACTACGTCATCGCTCTCAGCTTCAACCAGTAAGCTTCAGTCGCACACTAATTGCAACATGTGTGTTTGGGCTGAATTGAAAATGTATGTGTAGCTAACCTGTTCTACACAGTGTCCATGTATATTCAATAATACATTATCATTTTACCTCCTATGATAAAATTATTTTCCTTATTTTAAAATAATGCCAGAGAAGTTTGTTGTCACCATGTTGTAGTTCATGTGAGCTGCAAGTGTTTATGTACATTGTGTGTACACTTCTACAACCAGGTTCAGCTTGGAGCCCAGTTATGACTTCTTACATATCTACGATGGGCCGGACTCCCTCAGCCCCTTGCTGGGCAGTTTCTATGGCACAGACGTTCCAGATCGCATTGAGAGCAGCTCCAACACGCTCTTCTTGGCTTTCCGCAGCGACGCCTCCCTCAGCAGCAATGGATTTGTGCTGCAGTACACAGGTGAGCACCTTTATAACTGGAGGACTCACTTGGAAAGATTACTGTCTTTGCCTAATTGGACAAAACTATCAAGCTACTAGGAACTTAGATTTTATGTATCTGTGTCTGTTAGAGTTTTTCATCATCAGTTTTTCATCTCCAGTGTCTTAAGATTCTGAACAAAACAGTGAATTTTAAATAGTATGTGAAGCTTTATCCCCTAAACAATTCATGTTTTAAAATTCTTCCTCTGGCAGAGTGAGAATGGATTTACCCTCTGCTGCTTATCGACCTTGCAGATTGTTTCTTTTTAACTTTCTCTTGTGTCTAGTCCAAAGCGAGTGAGATTAGTGGTGTGAAAATTGCTTCAGAAAAAGAATGGGGTGTGCTGCAGCGTCCTGATCACCACGCTCCCATTTGTGCCGCGGCCTGCTTGGGCGTCATTATTGATCTGTGCCTCCTCTAGTAGCCGGGTAACACAAAGAATTATGAAAATGAAAAGCCAACAGCATGTGTGCTTAAGCTCTTTTTGATCAGTGCTTTGCAGCTGCACAAAAGGCTCCTCATAAATTAGAGCAAACAACATTTTGTTGTCTCATGTCTGGGCTTAGCTGACCGCAGCATGTTGTTTGGGGGACCCGAATTTATTTGCTTACAGAAGGTGCTCTGTACGGCGCACATGGTGCAGAATGATCACATATTTGACAGACAGCCAGTTGGTTTAAGGATACACCTCTGTGTTTCAGTCTCACAGGGTAACGCCTCAGTGCCTGTATGTTAAATCCTTTCCTAACAAATATATAGACACTGTAGAATCTCTAAATTAGACTGGGCATCTTTCTGATGGGCTTTGCTTGAGAGAACAGTGTTAAATCTTCCGAAATCTCCCAGCCTCAATTAGAGCTGTTTAAGGTATCGGACGTTTAACCAATTCCAGATCAACCCTGATTCTTTGGCTGGTTATGAGGTGGGATTTGATCTATACAAGCAATTCAGCTGATTCCACAACACCCTGTTTGTGAGGAGCAGCTCTGTGATTCATTTGCAAATTGTACCTAAACGGAGTGAAGCGCTGTGTTTTGTTGAGACAGTGTTACAGAGCCTACCCCTTAACTCACTCCCAGCAATATTTTCTGCAGTGTGTGATAGAGTGTGTGATATTGTATGGCCAATCTGGTAGAGCAGATGGACCCAGTGTGTGGCTCAGAAAAACTCCCTCTCCCCACTTCCAATTCTCCACACTAATGAACCATAACCAAATAATACATAAATTACCTCCTCAGTTTCAGACAAACAACATGGCACAGAAGCATGTTTGGCTGCGTGTTTGGATCTGGTTGGTGAGGAAGCAGCAAGTTGAAGAGTTGGCCCAGCCAGTATTTGGTCAGCCCGCTACTGAAAATTGCATTACAAAATCTGCCTGAGGTGCTGTCAGCCTCTTTACCGAGCAGTCGTTATGTCTTTCTGTTTCTGTGTCTCTGGCCATGTCTGATTAGGCTCTCCGGGGAAATATGTGGGCAAAAACTTGCCATGCCTGAGTCACATTTGAATAACACACATAGACAGAGACATGGACAGATACACACAAAGAAGCACCCGCATACTCACATCTGTCTAATCTAATACCTTCACAAACTCCTAGGCTCATTTTCACTTCTCATCACATCACTTGAACTCCTTTGAGTATTTTCCAAAACAGATGATGCCACTCGCCCGTTTTCTCTCACACCTGCAAACGTCCCGGGGCAAGGCTTGTTAAATCGGCCGTCTTTATTGCTGTGACCGACCTTCTCACCACTAGCTTGTGTCCAGGGCCGGTCCACACCTAATGCCCGCTACATCCATCACACCTCCGCTGTCTCTTGCCAGGTGTGCCGGTTTAATGGAGGAGGCGGCCAGGGAAAGTTCAGGTCTACATCAGCCCACGAAAGGGCTCAACCTGTCTAGAACAGGTGCCCTAGGAGATCACACAGACAGACCACATGCCTGGCTCCAGCACTTCAGCCATGAAGGGCAGCCTCCTGTCTGGTCAGCAGGTCCCCAGCTTCCAGCTTAGAAACTAGGCATTTATCCAAGGTGCTACATGTACATTTTATCATCAATAAATCATTAGAACTTTAGTTAGACACAGACTTTGTTATAATTACTATGCACAGAGAAGATTGATTTTGCATGAAATATGCTTGTTTTATAGCATAAAGGGAATTGGCTTGATGGTGCACAACAGGAGGAGGTTGTTGATAGTGCAAATTGAACCCCATCTCAAATGGCAGATGGTGGAACAAGAAAAAACCTAATGCACAAATCACTTCCAACGTGTTGGTCCTCTTAGAGGTAGAGAGAGAATAGACACAATAAATCGAACCCAGGGAGGTTAACATTATCAATTCAGGGACAGGTACTAAAATTGCTCTGTTAATACCAGTGGCATAAGACAGAAGTGAAAAGTAGCTTTCTATGTTGGCATCCCGATTGACCTTTACAACTATGAGCATTGTTGAAGTGCTTCCCATTTAAAGTTTGCTTTCAGCTGGCTGGAATTGAGTTAAACCTCCTGCACATTTCTGTCGGGCACCGAATTGTAAGTTGGAAGTTTTTCTGATAAAAGAAAGTATTTGACTCACCTTCCCTTTTTTATGAGCGTGCGTGTGTTAAGTCATCAAATATTGAAGTTTGCCGTGAGACTAGAGTAAACTGTGTTTAAGATTGAGCTAAATTGCTTTGGGCATTTTTCCTATGTTTATTTTAGCTGTAAGAGTGTGAAGTGTGCCAAATTGACAGGCCTCCTCTCACATGCACATTTTCCTCCTAAGAACAATGTGATGGTTGATTGAGCGAGACATCTTTCTTACGACCTCAGGAGTGGTGATTGATATGTGGTTAGATACAGTGTGTGAGTGTGTTGAGGCTGAGTATGTGTGTGTGTGTGTGTGTGTGTGTGTGTGTGTGTGTGTGTGTTCGCTAGAGAAAGCTTGCGTATGTGCATTGTCTTCTCTAGTTGACTGCACAGTGAAGCGTTGTGTGAGAGGCGGTTGTGTGCAGTCAGCAGACCTTGGGCCAGAGCAATGCCACTCTCAATCAGCTGCCTGTCTGTCTCCACAGCCATACATACCTCCAGCAGCCACAGATGAAAGGGCACCGTCAAGCTCTAGAGAGAAAAGTGGCAGTCAGTGAGATATATTTACTAAAAGAGGAAAGCACAGGGTAGCGGGAAAAAGAGGACGGGCAAAGTAAGCGGCGCAGGAAGGAGGAAAGAAATCCGAGAATATCAGGAACCTTAGGCAGAAAACAATTTCTATTCCGGTGTCACCGCTGCAGCTTGATGCAAAAATCCTTTTATTGAATACCAACACACATTCCCCTCTGTCGCTGATTTTCCACCGTGTTACCTGCCTCCACAGAGAACCCCAGGGAGTCTTGCTTCGAGCCGGGCCTGGTGCGCAATGGGACTCGGGTGGGTGCCGACCTCAAGCTGGGCTCCACTGTCACCTACCACTGCGACAGTGGCTACACACTAGAGGGAGACCCAACCCTCACTTGCATCATGGGGGGAGATGGCAAGCCGAGCTGGAACAAACCCAAACCCATCTGCATTGGTAAACACTGACATCTGGAGACGGTTGTTAGGAACACCAAACCACATCAGTGCTTATAGATTAATCACATGTAAACATGCATGTGTGATTATGTGATTTTTGCATGGAGCCCATGTCCTACAGGTATATGTGCAGAGCTTTGTGGGTTTTGCTAACGTTCATAGATGCAAGGGTGTAGCTTTAATTTAATCTGCAGTTTGAAGAGAGCTCCTTACTTTGCATATCTGCTGCTCATACACACGACAGAACCTGCGTCATCCTCACTGCTCTCTGACATTCCCACGACACAACTGACACACGCTGTGCACATTCCCCTTGAAAAGCGGGTAAAAGATCCCCGACGTCACCGAATCTGGCTCTCACAGTGTGAAGCCTCAGTTACAAGTCAGGTGGAATACAAGCTCACACCACGCACTTTTCCACACAAGCAAAACACATTCACATACATGGGAAGCGCACTTGCACACCGATGCAAGCATGCGCAGAGCATTTTTCGGGGCTTTAAGCAGGAGAGGAGATTTGGGCCTCATCTCACCCAGGCTAACCCAGAGGGACACTTGGAAAACATTGCAATTTCACTGTGGCAAACACCAGGGACATCTTCCACCCAAAACCCAATCAGACAAGAAAAGTAATTTAGGAGTAATGGAACAGAGGGGATGGAAAAGCAGGAGGTTGGATAGAAATGGAATTCCACACTATTGGCTTTAGACCGTCCTTCTCCATCTGCCCTGTCTCTTCATGTCTCATCTCTGTGTCTCTCTCCAGCTCCATGTGGTGGACAGTACTCAGGTTTGGAGGGAGTGGTCTTGTCTCCTGGTTACCCTGGCAACTACAGCAGTGCACGGACCTGTCTGTACTCCGTGGTGGTGCCCAAGGATTACGGTAAGCGAAGAAGGAGCATGGTATTTGTTCATTTTTTCCTAGCAGATTTTTAATTGTGCATTTGTGTGTGTGTGTGTGTATGTGTGTGTGTGTGTGTGTTAGTGTGTAGAGGTGTTTAATTAAGTTATTCTATAATGCACAAATTGCCCTTAAACTATGCTCAAGTGCCTCACTAATTCCTACATGTTCCTTCACCATCGAACTAATAAAGGTAGGAGGAAAACAGCTGAACTTTTTTTTCCACACCTAAATATTCTTAGTGACAGATGTGTAGGAGACAACAAGTTTTTGGAAAACTTGTAAAAGCTCCCACACACTCCCACACACACACACACACACACACACACACATCGTCTTCTTAACTTGCAATTAAAGTGCTTCAGTCAGAATGCATTTTTTTTTTCTTTTCATATTTTCCTACACGCAGTAAAATCACACAGTGATTGATAGTTCCCATATCAATTTTTCCTCATTGTCATACACATATTTTCACATTACTTTGGCAGAGCAATTTAATCACTATCTTACACACCAGGCTTACAATGTGTCTGTCTCAGACACACACACACACACCAAAAAATAATTGGTGTCTGAAAGATCCAGAGTTCCTTGAGTTTCACTACTTTTTGGCATTTCCATCTTAAAGGTCACAGCTTGCATCCAATATGTTATCTCATACTGTAGGAGCAGCAAATTATTCAGAGAGCAAAACAATGTCGAAGTGTGACACCGCTCAAACATGCAAATACAGATGCAAGCATGTTTCACTTACTTGCCCACAGTGTCTCCCTGCTTGACTTCCTGTCTGTCTTCCTTTCCGTATCTCCTGCTTCCTTTTCTCGTCCCTCTGGCTCTCTGATGAGTTATCAGAGTCATGCCTCTCCAAGGCGAAGCTCAAGTCCCGCCGTTGTTAAATTACACCAAACAGCAGTGGCCGGCATGTGTTTCGGGTACTTCACCCCGGTCTTTGCATGTTGAGGTCATGATGCCCATTCTGAGGTCTGGCGCTCCTCCAGAACGACTGGGCACCCATTCTTCTTAGACCCCGTTGGCATCATATTTCACTCTATGGAGTCAAAGCGAGGGAGGAAATTGAAATAATTAAAGTCCACATTTGCATTTTCCTGGAAAATGACAGCGAGGCCCAAGGCAACACACTTTTTCGTGCAGAGCCACAATTGCTCTCGCCTCCATTCTTGCCGCTTCTCATTAGGCTGATGCACCAGCCCTAATGATAGGCTATTTTCCTCAATGCAGAGGACAGGGTGGGTGTCACTGCAACCACTGGCTTATAGACTCGGCTCGCAGATAGAGGTGAAGAGGATGTGCAAATAAAGGAAACCACTGAAGCCGAGTAGGAGAAAACAGACACTGAATCATGTTGAAGAGTATCTCCGAAGATAAGGTCCTGCCATCACACCTAATGGAGAGCACTAGTCCTCTGTTCCCTCTGCCCTCTCCATCTCTGCCTCATCCTCCCTTCAACCTACAAAATACAAGCAAAGTAGACTTAGATGAGATGTGAAAGGGCTGAATATGTTCAGGCAATAGCTGTAGAAAGGGTGGGTTGAAAGGATGAAAGCACCATCGTGGAGCTTTAGCTGCACATTGTACAACAGATTGGCTGTCATTGCCAAAGCCTTTCATCTACTGACAAGCCATCAAGCCCAGACAGGATTGCTGATCTAGTCGTGTAATATCATTTTTTGGTCTTGTTGTCATAACTGGCAGTATTATCCACCTCGCTTTAAAGAAGACATTTTGAGTGAAATTGCTGTTGATGATATTCTTTTGAATGAGGATAGTGCAGAGTTCTGTGTTATTTCAAATGGATTTCAGAGTTTTGCGTGTGACTGATGCAGTCACTCATTTCAGCTAATTTCAGTTTCCTCTGATGTCAATTTTCTGTTCATATCTGTCTCTTACAGTGGTCTTCAGTCAATTCGCCTTCTTCCAGACAGCTCTGAATGACATTGTGGAGGTTTATGATGGAGCGACACAGCACTCCCGGGTTCTCAGCTCCCTTTCCGGAGCACACACAGGTACTTACACCATAACACACATTCAGATGCATGCGTTCCCATTTTGGGGTTGCTGCTATGGGGGATATTATAGCAGGTATTAGAAAGGAAGGGAAGTGGGAAATAGGAGCTATATACATTGAACTGCAGGTCGCGTGCACATGCTTTTGATTTGATTATTTGATCTCCCGGCCATTTTTTATTTACATGACAGGGGACTAAATAAAATGTTGTCTTAGCCTTATCCCTTTCAGAGGGATCCGGTTAGACTCAGAGACAAATTGCTGACACAGGCAGAGCTGCCGTGGCTGCAGGTGGGCTCCAGTGAGCTGTAAAACAATTCAACAGCGACAACAACAACCTAAAGAGTCACAGGGATAACATATCAGCAGACAGGCTCAAGAAGACTCGCATGCACATACTCCTGAAGGGGTATTACACAAACAGACGTCAACTCTCAGGATATATGCGGATGCAGTTATGTAGGCGAACAAGGGCGCTCGCACATACACAAACACGTGTGTGCCCGGGTTTAAGCCTGGGAAATGAGATAGGGGTTTTCTTACTCTCTTCCATATAGGAAAATAATCATTTTTAGAGTGAAGACCTGAAACAAAGGCAGCTACTCAAAGCTGCGTTAACATTACCACAACTGTCGTAAGTAGCAAATTACAACCTTAAATCAGGGCTGTTATTTTTATGATATTGCTCATGCAACAATCTCAGCTTCTTCTTTACAAATCACTGTACCGAATGCCATTTTTTAACATTCAAAGCTTCTATTGAGGTTATTGAATAGAGCTTTGACTGTCTGTCTTCATATTTCATGATGTCACCATCCTAAAAATAAAGAATAAATATAAAGTCCTCAAGCAAAATTCATAATTAATAATAATAAAGTGATTAATTAGATTTAATGAGTTAGTCTTTTTTAATTAAATGAAGTTTCTCTGATGAATAAATGTAATTTTTGATCCTGTTCCATAACCGCTAGAGTGGATCTGCTACCAGCATAACCAACATGTTTTTAGCATGGGAGCTAACATGCCCAGGGGCAGTAAATGTCACACTTGTTTTGCGTTAACACCACCAACTCCATCAACTGGGAGGAAACCACAGCGATCTAACCTGTTAAAGGGGGCTTGATCCATCACAGCAGGCCTAGTTTTTTGGCTTGTGCTTGTAAGTCATCTTAATCTCAGCAGCTCTTGTAACACTATGAGTCTAGCGGGTAAGTCTCGCCCCGTCTCTAACTGTGCAGAAATACTGGGTTTAATCGGAATGAATAGAAATGCAAAAAAAGCTGCACTGCATTCAAATGTTAATTTTAGATTCAAATGTCAACGTTACCAGTAAAGCTTCAAGGCTTTGAACTATTTGGTACAGCCCTACAAACACTACTTTTACATTTTTCCAAGACCTTTAATTTACTTATGTAATTAACAAACACTGCCATACAATCTAGCAAAGCTTAGAATATCACAACAACATGTTCTGATTTATTATTCACAGTTTAAAATTCAGTTATGGAGAGAAATCCCCGTTTCCCATGAACAGCAGTCGTATTTTCCTGCCCAGTTAATTTCAAGAGACGCAAGTACTTTCAGCCAAGCATGTGAGAAACATCTGTTGACTGCACTCTTTCACAACCCAATGCTGTCACCTAAACCCTGGTCGCGGAATGCCAAACCATAACCAAAGCGTATCCAAAATCTAGTCATCACACAAGCTCATAACCCAGCCCTACTTTTGTTTTTATTTTAGTTGAGAGTAATCCTAATTTAAACTTTATTCTTAATCTTAAAGATAAAGTTTAAACCTGAATTAGTCCCTAAATGAAGTGTGCCCTCTTTTGAAAACACGTCTGAATACATGTCCAACAGATGTACAGTTGGCGTACACAGAGATGGAAGAAAGGAACAAGTGTGTGAATGAAGGATAGCAAATAGGATAACTGTTGTAAGGATAAAAGCGACAAGGCTGAGGACAACAAATGATTTTTGTTGCAACAATCTTGTAAAATTGCGTAAGCTTGTGATAAATGCCAGAACTGTATTGATGGGCCACAGAAGAAACAGCTTGAATAGGGGAGGTTCGACCTTTCAAGAGGGGTGGAGTGAAAAGGTATGTGACTTTAGGGCAGCCCTCCATCTCAACCTGCCCTCGCCCTGTGGCTTGACAAAAGCAAAATGATTACTTTGGTTTGTGTCCAGGGCAGCCTCAGAAAATCCAGTTTACGGCTCAATAAACAGGCCGCTATATTAACTGAGGACTCCTGGCGGCAGGTTCACAGAGCTCTCTAACCAGGCATGGCAGAGCAGAGCTGACACAGTTTGGCAAGGGAAGAGAGACTTTTAGCCCACACAGACGGTGCCGCTGAGGAACTAGTGCACGCAGGCATAACTAGCATGAATTAGGCATAATCCAGAAGTGTGTACCTTCATGCACCACACAAGGAAAACGAAGCTCACAAATCCACAAACATCCACATCTGCAAGCTTGTAAAGCCAGAAATTCACCCATTCAGACTAAATATACAAGCTGTCATTATGAGCAGTAAAATATAGCCAGGTAATGAGTATTTTAGTGGTCGGCAGGATATTATTTGTCAAGCATGGTAAATCACAGTTTTCAAAACAAAAGGCAGTTTGCTATGATTATCCTGACCCTGAAAAGCATATTACATTAAACTCTCGTCTCAGTATAGCATTCAACAGTGTGTTGTCATTACTGTCATGTCTGGCGAGGCAAATCACACAAGAAAAGGTAATGATTGTGACTGTTTGAAGGCAGCGGTGACAGACAGTATAAAATGAGTGGAAAGGGGGAGTTGAATTAGTGAATGATAAAAGGTGAGAATTGGAAAAGAGAAGGAGACGGCACGTAGGCAGCAAGGACAAAAGCACTGGATCAAGGAATCAATGCGATTTATCTAAATGCAAATTTTTGAATTGATTTTAAAAAAAGGCAGTTGTCACTCTCTTGGCCATCATTTTATCTGTGACCAGTGAGTCCATTTCACTGTGATCATGCTTTGCTGCTTTTGTTTCAGTGAAAGTGCCGATTTATTTATAAAACGTAAATTTCTTCACGGGGCTATTTTTAACTTTAAACCTGTTTGAGTTGTGGTTTAACAGCTGGAGCGTTAATCTCTGACATTGATCCCCATGACTGCTGCATCCGACTCAGTGCACACCAACAACTGCCGCTGAATTTTGACTATTGACTTCCAGCCAAAGTCACATCCGTCCTTGTGAGTCTTCCATATGCCAGCATGGAGGATCATTATAAGGGCAAAGTGTTTTGGAGCTGGAACGTGGCCAGAGGGTTGATAAGTTACGTGCTGACACGTGTTTGATCTGTCTGGATGAATACCTGCCCCGCGCAGCAAATTATGAAACACTGTCACCATGACAGCATGCAGCAAGGGCGTCTTCTAATAAACTACCCAGCATGCCTTGGGGATCCGACAGTGAGACTTGAAAAATCACGGCGGTGACGCATTAAGAAACTATGCCGTCGGAGCTATCTCAGGACACTGCACTTGAAGGTGCGGAAATATTCACACACTCTTTTAAAACGTGAGCTAAACATGCATGCACAGGATCGACTCACTGACACAGACACACAGATGTTGCCTCCGGGGTTAAGCACGTCTGCCTCCCACTACAGTGTGACAGCAAGCAGACACAGAGTAATGAGATCCACTGCAGAGAGCCAGTCAGCAGCACACTGAGAGAGAGACAGAGTGGCAGAGGCAGAGATGCTCACACTTTGTATCATGTTCTACGTCAGTCAACAAACAGTGTTCCACCACAGTAGATGCATCACGGGGGTTTTCCTTGAGTTTAATTACACCATGAGCTGATGGGGACAGCAGGCGATCATAGCAGTAATGAAATATGAGGATCTGATTTATAGTCATGGGATTGACATTTTGCCAGAGATAAAGGGTCTTCGAGGAATTGAACACTCAACAAGTATTGAACCCTCTAAAATTTCTCAGGACTTGTAAGTTGAAAGATGTGACAGCTAGTAGAGCAAAAGGTGGATATCAGAAACTAATCTCACTCACTTAGACCCAACTGAAAGGCCTGTCTGCACAAATAGGTTTCCACATGCCAAGTTAAAACAGAGCACAACTGACCAAATTTACCGTTACAAAAACCTGCAGCATTGACAAAAGCTCGGTCATCCTTGGTCCTGAATTATGACAGATGGACAGCCACTAAGCTCCGGTCAGGTGACCTTAGTGTCCCGCCTGCACATTATGCTGCTAAGACTTCTGACTCTAAGCAGGAGCTTGATTTTGGAGGGCCTTGCACTGCAGGTGACAAACCTAACCTTGAGTTTGATTCTGTATTTCACAAGCAGACGATAAAGTAAAGTCAAGGGAGCTGTGATCCCTGCAGCTGCTTCTAAAGCACTTAGGAGGCATGCTGCACCATTTTAAACCAGCTGCAGATTCTCCAGTAATGATTTGTTAATTGGGGATGTGAGCAGAGAGCCACAATAGTCCAGCTGGGACAAGACAAAGAAATTAACCATAAATTATAAATATTTCTGAGCTGGTAAAAACAAAGAGCATGACAGTCAGCTAACATGATGTTCAAAGCTCATATGCTGATCTAATGTAGCCTCTAAGCTCCCAGAACACGACTTGATAGAGGCCGACTGCGGTCAGACGCTCAGCTGTACATGTGACACAATGCTATCAGTGCCAATAATCAGGACTTCCATTTAGTCACAAGGGGCTGAAGGAAATTGTTTGCTATCCAATAAGCATAGCAGATAAGCCTAATCCTGTATGACAGTAAAATATTAGGATCTTAATAATCAGCATGAATTTGCATATTGTGATATGCTTAGTTTGCCTCATAAAGCCATATAAGCTTAGTCCTAATGTGAAGCCTAAAGTTACTTAGCACTGCTCTAGAATAAATGATCTTCATATCTTCAATAATAGATTTTCACTGACATCAGATGTTACTTCACACTTTCCTGCAATGCTGGACGTGATCATAGCTTCCAAATATATCCATATTCTGAGAGCTGCAGTATGCTGTCTTTTACACCATCATTAGCAGATTTCCTACCACTTTCCTCTCATGCTGGACACACAGTCCCCAAAATAGTCACTGAAATTTACACTTAAATTGTGATTTAACAAGACTGATGTAGGCAATATTATTTATCTAACTGCGTAGGTGATTAGATGGCAGTCGTGTAGTTAGAAACAGTGGCAGTGCACTCACACAAATATAAACTGAAGGCAACACTTTGCTAAAAAAGTGTCTTTTATTTTTTTCTCATCTCAGGCGAGTCGTTGCCACTAGCAACCTCCAACCAAATCCTGATCCGCTTCACCTCCAAAGGCCAATCCAGCTCTAGAGGATTCCACCTGGTATACCAGGGTAAGTGCGTAACACACAGGCACACACACACACACACACACAGATGCACACAAACAAATCCTGCTGTCTTGTTCCTGTTGGATCCCCTCTGTTCTAACAGCCCAATTCCCCTCCATAATAGATGACTTGTTGAGTTATTTCGAAAGGATTCACCTTCAGCCGCAGCTTGAGCTGTGATGTGCTTGTGTGTGTGTGTGTATGTGTGTGTCAGCAGAAGTGTGTGCTCTGGAGCATTAACACTGTAGAAGTATAGCAGTCTGTTGAAAAAGGTTGTGCTTAAACTCCCCTGTTCTTCTATTCCCCTAAGAGGGTCTTTTCTCTTGAATTGTTATTTTCCTTAAACAATGCACTGTACCAGAAATGACATTTGCAGCAGATATCCAAAGGCAATTGCAGCTCTGGAGAAAGTTTAATGAATAAATAATTCATTTTTTTTTATTGTAAGTAAGCTGAAGGAACCACAAGGCAAAGAGAAGCTGAATACCATGTTTTGTATTATTTATTTGGGACACAGTGTGATCATTCAGTGACACCCACAGTAACTTTCCTAACAAATAACTCCATTGATGAAGTCTTGGGATTCTTAGAAAAGCCTACAAGAAAACAAAGTGTTTGGAGAACTAATTGTAAAATCTATCATGAACTGGCTATAATCAGCGACAGAAGAGAGAAACAGCCATTTTCTTGGAAATGTCACAGGTGATGACATCGAATCAACACCTTTAATCACCCTGTTTTTCACTCTCTTTCTCCAAAGCTGTGCCACGGACCAGTGCCACCCAGTGCAGCTCGGTCCCTGAGCCCCGCAATGGCCGCCGTATGGGTAACAACTTTGCTGTTGGCGCTGTGATCCGCTTTGAGTGCAGTCCAGGTTATATGCTGGAGGGATCGAGCGCCATTGAATGTTTGACAGTTCCCAATGCCCTGGCACAATGGAACAGCTCCATACCCAGCTGTATAGGTAGGGCATGAATACTCAAATGCACACACCAGAGTCACAAACACAGACACAAACACTTGCCATCCAGCATGTTTGTTTGTCTTGCTCTCTTTTCTTGGCTTCTTTCTTTCTGTATTTGTTTGTTTCTTTGTTTACTTCATTTCTTCATTCTCTTTCTTTCCATCTCTCCCTCCGTCTCTGTCTATCTCCCACTTGGTGCCTCGAGTGTCAAACTCTCGTTACTACGACACAGATGTGGGCTGCCAGCCATTGCCTGCAGCGATACAGCGAGATTCAGCCATGCAGTGCACAGGTGGCAGGCACTGCTGAGGGTCACAACTACACACAGACATACACACGTGCTCATATGGGGGATATCCACATGTATATACAAAGGCGCACTCTCACACACACTGCATACAGCTGTAGCAGATGCTTCTGTGCTGTCACCAGATGTGTAAATGTGCAGAGCAAGCTGGGAAGACAGTGTTGTAAGAGTGTAAACTTAGACGTGCTACACTGTTTCTAGTATAACAGTGCAAGTGTGTGTGTGTGTGTGTGTGTGTGTGTGCTTTCCTGGCCAGCTGGTTGAGAGTAGTTGTGATTTAATGAACTTTTTTAAATAACTATTGTGATTTTTTTCTTATCTTTTGCTTAACCTGTTGTGTGATCTTCATCTTGTTTGCCTATTAACGCTTGTTTGAAGGAAACTCCTTAATCCCACTAACGTAATCAGATCTGTGTTTGAGGAAAAAGATTAACAAAGGAGATTAAGGAATATTAACACATTTTTTCAATAGTATTTCAGGGTGCAAATTTATGCATGCTTGTTGGCATTCACCTAATCTGCTGTCCTTACATCTTGGTACATCCAGTCTGTCGCCATGATACATTTGGTAAACTGCGATATGACGTCTTTTCATCAAGCTCATCCCTTTTTATCCTTTTTTTTGCCTACAGTTCCATGTGGAGGCAACTTGACCCACAGAATTGGCACCATCTTATCTCCTGGCTTTCCTGAGCCGTACCTCAACAGCCTCAACTGTGTCTGGAAGATCACTGTTCCTGAAGGATCAGGGATCCAGGTTTGTGTTGCAGAGTTTCCCCCTGGCATCGGAATACCTCCTGGGTGACAGAATTGGGTAACACTTTACTTGAAGGTATCTACGTAAGGGTGACATGACACTGTCAGAACTATGACATGACACTGTCATGAACACGTCATAAACATTATGAACATGTCATAAATGTTTATGACTGCTGTCATTAAGTTGACATTGTTTGGGTTGTCTTGATTATGACAACTTGACATTAATCAAAGTGACATTACCAGAAGTTGTCTTTGTCATGACAAGTTGACATTAAATTTGTTTGGGATGTCCTTATAATGACAACTTGACAATAACATAAAGACATCTTCTGGTTAATGTCAAGTTGTCATTATAAGGACATCTCAAATAAATTTAATGTCAACTTGTCATGACAAAGACATCTTCTGGTAATGTCATCCTGGTTAATGTCAACATGTCATGATAAGGACAATTTCTAGTAATGTCATCCTGGTTAATGTCAAGTTGTCATAATAAGTACATCCCAAAAAAAATTTAATGTCATGTTGTCATGACAAAGACATCTTCTGGTAATGTCACTTTGATTAATGTCAAGTTGTCATAATCAAGACAACCCAAACAATGTCAACTTGTCATTACAAAAACCGAATGACACTTAATGACAGCAGTCATAAACGTTCATAACATGTACATAATGTTCATGACAAGTTTATGACCGTGTCATGTCATAGTTATGACCGTGTCATGTCATAGTTATGACAGTGTCATGTCACCCTTATGTAGATACCTTCAAGTAAAGTGTTACCCAGAATTGTGATAATCAGATCATGCAAAAATGAGTTTAATCCATGAGTAAATCAGAGACAGATTCCACTATGTTAATAACTTAGTGTAATACGTTACGTCCCCTAACTCATCCCGAAGTCAGAAACTGTGTTTTGGCAAGTATACTTTAGAAATATAAAAAAAATGTAACCTATCCACACACTGTCCAGATATGAAAAATTATATAATAATAATACTCTTCATGATACAGTATAATAATTAACTCAACAGGCAATAAAACGAGAACATTTATAGTTTTTTATCTGCCTACTGTCAGCATGTTAGTTTAACAGCTTGTGTCCATTAATGAATATTCTGAGGCTGAGCTGCAGTGACCTATTGCAGTTCTCTTAAAACATAATGAGTATCTGTTCACTTAAAACAGTCTCTTGTCACACTGTTAAAGGAATTAGCTGATTTTATTTACCTTTAGCCTGTAGCCTTTAAAGCTCTGCATGGCCTCGACAACAAGCTCCTGTGTGGTGATATGTTTTCAGCTTACCCAGGGCTAATTAACAGAGCTACCCACAGTATATTAAGTTATAGCATTTACAGTACTCAGGGTACAGGAGAGCTGCTAAACGATAAAGTCTTCAGACTTTACAGAGGCTCAGAATTTAATTTAGCAGATCACTATACCAGAAACTTGAGATTGCACAACTTGAAATGCATTTGTATATAATTGCCCCTTCAATTACTTTACTTTTCGTTCTTGGGAGTTAATTCAGTTTGCATATTCTTATTCTTTGATGCGTGTGTGATGGAAAACCCCCCAGGAACCTGTGTGAGGTCCCTGCGGATCTGCCTGACGGAAAGTTTTTAGGCTTACGCTTCAGCCTCTGTGGTTAATGACCTCAGTGCAGTCCCTCAGCTATTAGCTCCTCCACCTCAGCTGACTGTCCTTGCAGGTCAAATACACGAGATGGCCCACAGGCACACTTAGCATGCTGCACTACACACTAACATGGCAATAGCTTGGAGGTGAAATAGACCAAGAATAAGAGCAGAGAGCTGGCTGTAGGCACATGCTCTGAAAGGCAAACAGCATGACACTGTAATGTATATATACCTGATTGACATCTGTATAGTTGGGTGATGATACATGATAGCTTTCTGGGCCAGCACTGCACACACAGACACACACACTTCCCTGTTTGCTAGGGGATCACTGCTTGTGTTACTAAAATGTGACGTGCTAACTGTAGAGGCTTTGCTGCATCCCTCCTCTTCCTAGTCCACCTCATCTCCTTCATGCCATCGTATTCTTTCTCTCTGTTGCTCTGTTGCTCCCCTTCTACCAGCTCGCAGAGACACATTAGATTGGAGTGTCACGATCCAGAAGAGAACTTAAAGGAGCGAGGTGCCTTGCCGGCACATTTGCCGTGGCCCCCTAATGAAAGATCAATCTGTGATCTGCGTCGTCTCCCCGGGATGCGCCAGAGCCCCTACCGCCCCTTTAATTGGCTCGTATCCGATCTATAACCATCAGAGGCAGAGGAGAGGGCCGAGGACTAAATGTGAGAGGAACAGAAAAGGGAGGCTTGGAGAGAGTACAAGAATTGAGAACACAAAGAATGTTGAAGAAACAGATGAATTTTATCTGAAGACAGAGAACAAAGATGGAGTAGATGGCACAGCGCGGCCCCCTTTCACACAGTCACTTTAATTTGTTAGTGCTCCGGCAATTTTATCTATTTGGGGTAAGCCTCCCACACTCTCTGGTTAGCATTCGGCAGCCAAATAAGTTTTAAAATCCATAATTTAGGCAATCTCTCTGAGCATCCAGAATGCTATTCTTACAGTATGTGGTATCTTTTTTTTTCTCTGTGGTGGTGACTGTTCTTTGAGGACACAGACACACTGAGTTAGAAGTCTCAGTCTGCCTTTCTTTGAAGAATATCCAACATTCTCTGCAGCTGTCAGACAGTTTTCTTAATTTCAAATCCAGTGCCCACCCCTTGAACGCAGCCCTCCAAAAGGTTGTTTGAAATAAAGACAAGAAAGCAAAGGCACACTTTATGACACAATGACTATTGTTCTTTTCTATGGATAATTATGAACTTCTGCTATTAAAGACCTCCATAGCTTTGATCATACCTTAAACAGTATAGAAAGAATGTTATTGATGTTATTTGAGTACACTTTGCAGGATTTGTTGCTCACTGTTTGTAGACTCAACATTGAAACTTGGCTCATCCTCCCTACATCACTTGTACGTACGCTACAGGCTACTGTACTATTACAGTAACATAACATTTGTTATAATGGAAAAATCGATACTTAAGCAAGCTAACAAATTACCGTCGGCACCTACCTGTCCAACAGAAAACAGGCCAAGTCCACGTCGCTCTTCATCCTCTACTTCAGTGCTTGGCAGAGAAAGTGAAAGTGAAAGCAGACCCCAGATACACTCTCGCTTTGGAGCAAGCTCCGTCAGCTTGGTGTTTCACCTCACTTTATTTGTGTATTTTTGGTGCTGTGTCCGTGCTTTTGGATGTGTGCTGCCACTACCTGGTCTTTACCCTTTTATAATGTCCTGAACTCACCTGCATGCTGCTAGTGGCTGGTGGCTACACACTACTGCCACACCATACAGGCAGAGGGCAGGGTCTCTGCGGATCAATACACTGCCACACACTTACAGTGTATTGGTTCAGAAGTGATGATTAAGAGACGATTGTATTCACCTAAGGGCGGCACGGTGGTGTGGTGGTTAGCACTGTCGCCTCACAGCCAGAGGTATCCTGGTTCAGTCCCAGGAGGGAGCCCTCCTGTGCGGAGTTTGCATGTTCTCCCTGTGTCAGTGTGGGTTTTCTCCGGGTACTCCAGCTTCCTCCCACAGTCCAAAGACATGCAGATTAACTGGTGACTCTAAATTGTCCGTAGGTGTGAATGTGAGTGTGAATGGTTGTCTGTCTCTATGTGTCAGCCCTGTGATAGTCTGGTGACCTGTCCATGGTGTACCCTGCCTCTCGCCCAATGTCAGCTGGGATAGGCTCAAGTATTTCACTTTGTCAGGGACGAGACAACTGCTACCCTCGAGATGAGAGTAGTAATTAGCCAAATGGCCATTCTCTTCAAGACTTCAGTTTCATTTTTCTATGTTGTGTACCTCTCACTCGTCTTCAGCCCTTCAATCTCATTTCTGAATTCCCTATACACACCCACCCTTGACCCTACTGTTACTGCTCTGCTTCCTAAATCCCATCCTTTTTTTTGTTGTCGATCCCTTCCCTGCCTCAGATCCAGGTAATCAGCTTTGTCACAGAGCAGAACTGGGACTCACTGGAGGTGTTCGACGGAGGAGACAACACCGACACTATGCTTGGCAGCTTCTCAGGTATTGCTGTTATGTATTGGTATGTGTGCATCCGTTTCCATGCGTGTATTTAATCACGTTTTCAATGTTTATTCCCACCTCAACCTTGGACACGAAACACATTTTTTAAAATCACTCATCTGTATACTTGCCAGAAAAAGCATAGAGCAGCAGAATAGTCTAATCAGTTTCCACAGAACAGAATATGACCTGGATCACATACTGTATGTGTTAACCAACATATACAGTATTAAACATGGGACACAGTTGGCATTGTAACATCACTTAATTAAATTCAGAGTAGATAAAGGCAGCTGGTGCAGTCATGGAAAAGTTTCAAATTTCCAAAGTGTTTGAGCTTCCCCTGAAAAATCTTGGTCCAATTCTACAAAGGTTAGCCTCTGCTGTGTGAAGTTGAACTGAGCGTTTGTTTACAGTATCTGCTACGAAGATACAGCAACAGGGAATTGTCCCTTTGTTTGTGCTTGGAACCTGACCAAAAGTAAATGTTAGATGTACCCTGAAGTACAGAGATGAAAGAGAAGTGCCAGGCTCACAAATCTGAGTTATTAAACAACCAATTTTAGGTCATGCTGTATCTGTAGAACATATGATTTTATTAAGTGCTTTGTTTGGTTTTGTTGTTTTGGACGGATTTTTGTTTCATTTATTACCAGCTGAATACATTCCCACACACTGAAAGAAACTAATAGCTCCTTCCTTTGTCTCGTTTACGCAAATAGGTTGCACTATTATGCATCTGTGTTCCCAAAAAATCCTGATACACCTATCCACAGTGATTCATGCCTGCACTTTTGCTGCATGCGCACACAGACACACACACCCTTAAGTCGGCAAACGTAAAAAGAACAAGCTTTTCAGCTATTTGCCAGTAGCTTATACAGTTAGTTATGGTCGGCCTATGCAGGAGATAGCATTGCTAAACTCCACTATTAATCTTCTCCCCAAGGCACCACGGTTCCAGCTCTCCTCAACAGCACCTCCAACCAACTCTACCTCCACTTTTTCTCTGATATTAGTGTGTCTGCAGCTGGATTCAGGCTGGAATACAAAAGTAAGTGAAAAAACAGTTCGCATCACTGGATGTAAAGTACCAACACCCTGAGGAGCAGAATTATTAAATCCAACAGGGCATTTCTTATAAAGCCTTGCTGGTTGTCTCTCCTGAGGGTCAGTTGTCTCTCCTGCAATGTTTTAGCCGCAGTTTGCATTATGATATTTTAATTTTTAATCCTCTGTGTTTCTGTATAATTTCTAAATCTCCATTCTTTGTTCTCTGTCCCTGTCATCTTTTTTCATCTTTTTCTCAGCGGTGTCTCTGACCAACTGTCCAGAGCCTGTGGTTCCTATGAATGGCATCAAGGTTGGGGAGCGTCTTCAGATGAATAACGTGGTGTCTTTCCAGTGTGAACCGGGATATACTTTACAGGTAACATCTCCTGCCTTAAGGTGTGGTTCAGTCATATGCAACCATACATTGATGCTTATCCTTTTCTAGCTTTTGTCGGTGTCCTTCCTGTCCTTCTTTTCACTTATCTCCTCAAGCAGTGGTCACATTTTACAGTAGTGGATAAAGCAATCTGGGGTAAACTGGATGTATGTGTATCCAGATATTTAAGTTAACTTTAGAAGTTTATTTACAAGTTATGTATCTATTTTTTTAGCCCCAGTGAACTGTGTGCTCTTGATTATGGTAGAGTGATTAAATCAGTGTAAACATATTTGCAGTAATATGGAGTACTGTGACTTTAGCATTAATAGACACCAGTTAGAGAATGTATACACCTCATTTGCATCTCCCTTCCTGTGACCAAATTGTGCATATGCTGAGCTTAGTGTTTTTTGGAAAAATTGTTCATATGGTTTTATAGATTATAGATTTAGCGATGATTGTTTTGATTCATCCCTGTCATCCACCCTGGATGTTATGATGCATGCATGTTTCAGTCAGGACAGGTATCCTCCATCTGCTGCCTGTAATTTATTGGATGATATGCTGTAAACTCAGAATTCTGCACAGCCTCTGAGTTCGACTGTTCTGCACATCCTCCAGAGCTCCCACTGTAGTCAGCTGGGCTTCAGGAGACAGATGGTGACATCTGTACAACACACTGGATGCAGTAGTTCACACAAATTCTATTTGAGAGTTCCCTCTTCACTTTGCGCTACACAAGTCCATCCGGACCTGTCCAATTGCTGTGACAAAGAGTTTTGGTGAAGATTAATAGCAGCAGGACAAAAAGCAGGTGTGAGTTTAAAAAAAGAATGTTCGAGAAAATTATTAGTCAAAATAATTACTTTACTTCACTTAACTTTACTTCCATGAAAGATGTGCAGTCAGTTTACTTTAAGCCAATATCTACTAACCTAGGAGAATTATGTAGACGTGCCCACATATGAATGAAGTTACTATAATTATAGCCAACAGTGATTATAGAATCACATCTTATCTTACATGTTATATCAGTCATACTGCCAAAATAGATATCCAGCATATGCCTGTGTGCAGAAATGCCTAGCTGTTTTCTACCTACACAGTAATGCTTATAAATTGGTAAATCTGACCTAAGTTCAGGCCGCAGGTATAGGTAGATAGGGTAAAGAAGAAGAAAAAATAACAGCCCTAGAGCTAGAAAATATCTGAAGTAATGATCAGTCATTGCAGTATCAGTCCTTAATCAGTGAGACATGTGAAAGTAGATAACAACAGTTCAAAAGAAATCACCAGCATGTTGTTTTGATGTCCATTTCAAGCTCCTCCAGTCTCTTATGGCCCATTGGCACGTCCTTATGCCAAAACAGCAGAATAGGCTGTTTGCCGATGACTCCCAAAACGACATATATGACCGTTGGTGCGCATACTCATAGAAGTGGGGTTACATACAGTAACTAGTGTTTAACCTTGTGAAATGGCTGCAGTTTAGTTGGATTTAGGCACCAAAGTATGTTATCTTCATGGTGACTTAGCTTTGAAACTTAACTTTCTATCTCTCAGAAAAATGTTGTGTTGCTTATTTTGGCAGTGCAATAATAAATGTGATCATCTTAATATGCCTGAAATGCTCCCTCTCTATTGTTCTCTGTCACTTCAGATGGATTAAGCCATTTAGTCGCCACATGAAGTCATGTGGCGACTGGCAGCAGGTTCAAATAATTGGAACAACAGATGAGTGACAGAAGGGGGAACAAATTAATTCATTGCCTGTTCTTTGTTGTTCTTTTCTCTTTGTGTCTGTGTGTGTGCTCATCGGTGCGTGGATGCTGCTTGCAGGGGAACTCGCACATCACCTGTATGCCTGGAACCGTCAGACGATGGAACTACCCACCTCCCCTCTGCATTGGTAAAAATATCTTGCTTCCATGTCCTGCCTTCCTTCTGTTTCCTTTCTGCAACTTTCTTCTATAGTCTTACTTTGTCCCTTGGAGATCCTTTATCTCACACAACAAACCAGCTTACTTTACACCGAGCATCTCTCACGTAGACTTGACGTGTGCAACAACACTTGCGTCATCATCACCCTTTGATTGAAAGCGGAATTGAATTACCATATCACTGCGTACTGTAGGCGACAAAGATACATTTTTCCTCTCCAGTGCGGTTTCACACCTCACACACAGCAATGCATTATATAACAGACATAACCCAGCTTTTGCATTCAACAGAAAATGAATAAAATCGGAGTTATAAACAAAAAAGCAAAGGTTATATTTCAATAGTGTGTGTTTTTGTTTGAGTTTATGAGAGCTGCTGCACTTTTAAAATGAGTTTGATATTTCTACCTGAGAGCTGAGTGCACACGCCAAATGAAACAGCATTAGGTTCCTTCTCTATATTACACCTCGAGTCTTCCTCCCTGGGAGAGTGCCTTGACAAACGGGTTCCACTTATTGGAGCAACCTACTATTGCCTAATTAGTTCCATCTCAGACTGTGATTGGTTGAAGTCCAGGGAAGATTCATCGTGTTCGCAGGCATCAGCAGTTTCCTGATTACCTCAGGCTTCTGGTGCTGCTACAGGATAACATTTAACCCCTCACTTATTCCTCCTCTGACTTATGTTGCCTGTTTGTCCCATTTATTTCTTAATCCTCGACACTTTTTTCCTTGCGGTACCTCCGTTTTTTCTTTTTCTCTTTTAGTCAGCTAATTATTTTACTGTTAGTTTGAGCATCCTTTCATCTTTTTAATTTTTGGTGTCAGGATCTCTGGCGCTTTTCATCTCTCTCGATTCAGTCATCGCTTTTGCTCAGTGTTTCATTTTACTTCTTCAGTCAAGAAAACATTTATCCACTGGTTGTTTTAAGATGAAAGGAGAAGGTTGAAGAGCAGCAAAAAAAAAGAAACAGTGTATGCCACCTCAGTTTCTCAGGTAGAAAGAAAAGAGCTCCAGAGTTCGTTAATAGTGAAATAAATTAGCCCATTTGTTGAGATGCTGTCTCTTCGTATGTCAGTATAAATTTTTTAATAATTTTTACAATTTTTACATAAATTCACTCTGGAAACAGGCGACTTTTGAACCTCCCCGCACTCTTAGTGTCTCCAAGTAATATTATTGTTAGAGCCACTGTAGCAAAGACAACCGGGTCACTTTCTGTTTTTCTCAGAGGTTAGAAACTCCCACATTTTCCACAGTTATTTCAGTTGTTCCACTGTCTACCATTTCAGCTACTGGGGATTCTCACTGCAAAGAACTTACATAGATACTGTAGCCGAGGGTTATGAGCTTCGCCTATACTTGTGAAGGCAATAAAAAAATGACATGGAGGTACCATAGTCCAAAAAGTAGACGACAACCTCTTTATTGCTTCCCACATTGTCAGTAGCAGCACACTGCATTTTCACTGTCCTTACCTTTCACAATAAAGCCCTAGACACACAGAGAAAACTAAAAATCACCCAGGACATTTTGCTAAGAGGCAACTCAACAAAATAGCTTTCAGTACTCTTTGGTAACTGGAGATAGCCATCGATAGCTACCAGGGATAACATAAGCACTAACCTCTTCCTGTATTGGTTGCGCATTGGTTGACATACTTCCTTTGTGTTGTAAACTGAGCCTTCATTTTCCCAGGAGATTGTTCCTGGCTGCAGACAGAATCGTATAGTGAAAGTGAGGCTTATAGGGAACCAATGTAAACTCTGATAGCTAATTTTTTAATCAAATCAGTGAAATTATAATTATATTGGGCAATAATAATAATAATAATGCTGTTAAAGTGGAAATAGACAATTTATGCAGTAACTTATTATGAAGTATATATTGATTGCACAGTAGCTTCTCTGCATATGACATCAGACACTGGTGCGCTGTCTAGATGGAGGGGGGACAACTTGAGACAAAGACTACTACGTTGATGCAGACATTAACGTAAAAGTGTTGTGTTAAACATGCCTGGCGTTGGATGCGCGTGCAGTGTGCTTCTCTCTGTTTTTTGCCATGACCCAGATTTTTAAAATGGAAACGGTTAACCTAGTAGGTAGAAAACAGTAGCTAAAGTTAGCTTGTGTTACCTAGCAACGTAAGCCTGACAGTGGAGCATCCATGTACAGAGTTGAAATATAAAAGATGTTTACAGTCAAGCATGGCCAAAAACAACAGCTGGATGGAGCTTCCATCAGCTCACAGTGTAACGTTGGTAACGTTAGGTTGTCTGAGGGAAAAAGTAATTTGTAATGACGATCATGTCCACACTGGGCAAATTGATTAAGTTGTTTTGTGTGATGATACCTGCCACCTGTAGGGTCTTCCAACCTTTTATTTTAGTCACTTTCCTCTATACCCTAGTCTATGGATTCATCACTTCCTGCCCTCCATCTGAATTTTGCGCATCATAATAGTCACGTGATTGCAAACAAGCTACATAATGGCTATAGAATGAAGACACTATTTAGTGTGATGTAAGGGTTTGGGGGTTAGGGTGCAGAGAGATGTCCTTATCTGTGCTTAAGAAGAGTTTGGAGCACACTGACCTGCATTTAAAAGAATCTCACCCTGCCTTTAAGCAGTGCAAACCCACCGAAAAGATAGTTTTTAGGTTTTTATCTCTGGATTTTAGCCCTTGGGTCTTTAGTTTCTGACTTCACCCTCACAGGTTTTAAAGATTTAGGTTAAAAACGACTAAGTATTTCTCCTCTGCTCTCTTCTCTTGGGCTGCAACAATAATGGAAGATGAGATGAGTGTACAAATAGTTTAAAGCTCATTTATTTACAAAAGAACAGCAGCTGCGCCGTGAGGGAAGAGGTTCTGTCGGAAGGTGGTGAGCTTTATATCATGAGGCACACTGGGCCCAGGTGTGGCTCATGAGGCTAATGACGACCTTCTGCCTTGACCCGCATCCTGTAACTGAAAGAACAGACAGGAAAACAGACACACCTAGTGAAGCAGAGGGGTCGTCACATGTTTTCACGAAAACAAATTGGACTAACTTACTGTATATTAAACCACTGTATTTTATTACATATCAAGTCAGCAAGTATTTCCTGTTTAAACTGTAGTTGTTGGGTTCTAGTTTTGTACTCCCACTGTCACAGACAAAGAGCTGCGTTGAACCATATTTGTAGTCTCATTTTAATCTGGAGGAATCACTGTCTGCAGATGCTAATAAAAAGCCTTGTCTGCCCTCTGCCAGCTCAATGTGGCGGGATCCGGGAAGAGATGGAGGGCATGATTCTCAGCCCAGGTTTCCCTGGCAACTACCCTAGCAACAGTGACTGTACCTGGAGAATCTACCTGCCGGTTGGTTATGGTGAGCATCACGAGAGGCTCTTACAGCACTTCCACACACAAGAACCTTTGTTACACAACTTGTAGGGCTGGACTCTGCAGTGTCAACATTTGTAGTTTCAGATCGACAGGGCTAAACTCACACAGATCTGAGCGCCTGTGCAGAGGGACCTAAGTAGTATTTCAGGAGGAGGATATCATTTCTTTTTCAATTTCCTACCTCCTCTGTCTCACTGTGTCGCCTTTCTTCTTTTCCCAGGAGCCCACCTTCAGTTCCTCAACTTCTCCACCGAGGCCAACCATGATTTCCTTGAGATTCGCAACGGTCCCCTTGATACAAGCGCGGTGATTGGTCGCTTCAGCGGCCAGGATATTCCCTCCTCCCTTCTCACCACCTCCCACGAGACCACAGTATATTTCCACAGTGACCACTCACAGAACAAGCCGGGGTTTAGATTCGAGTACCAGGGTAAGAGACCAAAAAAAATACTGAGTAAGACAGTATACTCGCAGTAAAAGATGCAGGAGATTGAAGCAGCAAATTATGATCAGCCTCAGGATTGTGTCAGACAAAAATAGACTTAGCTAATATATGTTTATAATAATGATTCTAATCACCAAGGCTTGCAGAGCTGAGCCAGTATTAGTATTATGAGTTACTTTCCTCTGTGAAGCTTGATCAAACCAGTAATTACTTTAGTGTGGCTGGAGCTTTTTGGCTGCTTCAAACCGTCTTCGCTGTCACTGAAATGTGGTTCAGCATAGTGCAGAGAATGTAACAATAATGATCAGAGCTATTTTCCTGAATTGACACAATCATAGAGTACACTGTAAGAATGAAAGTCACTGAGACAAATTGTGTTTTGTGAACGCAGAATGAGTCTCTGGGAGTGACTCCTTTTTTCCCCCTCGTTGTCACTTGTGTACTTTTAGTGTCACTTTCCTGTGGGGTGTAAGCATGTAAAGCCGTAACAGAAGTGTGTCAGAATTATCAGCCCACAGAGCCAGTAAATTCCCCAGATCAATAAATCTCAGTATATAAAACTGTTGATCACTTAAAAGATTTCCTCAGCATGTGCCAATAAAAAGCTTCACTGCATACCTGCATGACTGCGAGGGATACACTGCCCTCGTCTGCAAATGCAACAGGCACAAGTTTGTATTTTGTGATTCAACAAGCGAGCCGGCAAATCGAAAGGTAGCATTGTGCATTTACATAATTATGTGTACATTAGCATAGAAATCAAGCATTATATTTGCAAATTCCCCCCTTTTTCAGTATTTGCATGAGTTATCTCCCACAAAGGGAAGCTGTGATCCATAGAAATCGATTTCTTTAGTCATATTTATATCCTGGCTCTTCAAGGCTCACTGGCTGCTTTGCTTTTGTATCCAAGAGGAGAAAATGAGAATTATTTACCCACACTACCTATGATGACTGCATCACACTCCTCCGGCACAAGTCAAACCCGCCCCTGGCATTTTCTTTCCCTCTGAAAAGTCTTGTCTGAGGAGGAGGAGGAGGAGGCGGAGGAGGGGGAGTGAGTGAGTGGGAGGTTGAGTACAAGGAGGAAGAACAACACAAAGATGTAGAAGGGGAATTTAAGTTGGAAACTAAAAATAGAGGATGTGTTTTTCCTGGCTCAAAATGTTGCGGAGGTGGTACCATTCTTAGAGTGTGCATGTGTACCCTGCCTTTAACTGGATCAAGCAAACACATTTTACAAGCTATGATTACATGAGTGCGGAAAATTACAATTATCAGGTTAAATCATATTTTATTATAAGAAAAAAGGTGCCCTGCTCTCTTACTGCGCTGATACTGCGAGCCATATCTGCAAAGCTAAAAACATTACACTGACGGGGAGGAACTGTAAAGTCAGAAAACCTTTTTTAGAAATTGGATGTGCTTGGACACAAAAGAAATAATAATCACCTGTTTGATCAGCCACGAAATATCAGGACGCCACCCGACACATTCCTGCTGCAGGGAAACAAGATTAGGTTATAACCTAGTATATGGCTGCACCGTATATGACCAGTGTGCTAAACTGTGGGCAGATTGTTACAGGGCTTGTCAGTGGTGTCTATAATGTGAAGTACTGGATATTATATTTTATCTGCAATTTTCTGTCATGGTCCCAGTTATATTTGTTTCTGAATTGCACTGAAGTAACAGATCACATGGCCTAGTTAAGCCGTGTTTGATACTGAGAGCATGACCACAAGTACTGATAAATTAAATACCTTGTTAGACTACGATTCTGCTGAAATGTTTTATTTACACAAATGTAGATCTCTTCCTGTTTTTGAAGCATTCAAAATTAATTTAAAAAACAATCATAATTACAGGACACCTTTAAAAGACAGCTTATCCTTTGTGTAATTTATTTTGATTATTTTGCTTCATAGTTAATTTTTTTTGCTTTTATCAGTGTGTTTCATGTTCTCAGATGTTAGGTAATGATCTATATTTTGTTCAGCGTATGTTCAAAATGGTACCACTTTACTTCAGGTCAAAGAATTTATTCATTACACTGTCATAATGGTGTCACGACAGCCAGTTTTGTGTCGTATCCTGCCAGACATCTATCTGACCGAGTGTTAGAATCGGTCTGTAACCTTGCACATTGAATTATAATAATCATTATGTCACCTTGTCATCAACACAAAAAGAGGTGCATTTTTTGTTAATGTCAAGTTGTTATGACAAAGACATCTTCTGGTAATGTCATCCTGGTTAATGTCAAGTTGTCATAATAAGGACATCCCACACAAATGTGATGTCAGCTTGTCATGACAAAGACAACTTCTGGTAATGTCACTTTGAGTAATGTCAAGTTGTCATAATAAGGACATCCCAAACAAATTTAATGTCAACTGGTCATGACAAAGACAACTTCTGGTAATGTCACTTTGATTAATGTCAAGTTGTCATAATCAAGACAACCCAAACAATGTCGACTTGTCATTTAAAAAACCGAATGACACTTAATGACAGCAGTCATAAACGTTTATGACATGCACATAATGTTCACATATTGTTGACAGGTTCATGACCATGTCATGTCATAGTTATGACAGTGTCATGACACTCTTATGTAGATACCTTCAAGTATTACCGCACGGACGGCTATTTGCATCAGCGTTTATAAATGCCACCTTGCGATATCAAACTATATCAAAACATCAAACGGCAAGTAGGAGGAGGCTATAACGTCCTCAAGTCCGTGTTCCATATTATTGATTGCAGAATATTTGGTTTTTCTTTTTAATTTTTTTTTTTTTCTGTGGTGGCAAAGATGTCACCAGCAGAAACACTATGTCGCCAATAATTACAAAAAAGCAATTGCAAACAGGGAAACACCAACACTCCACTGGCCAATGGTGTAATTTCATCCCTCAGTCAGTCACTCAGTCATTCAGTGATAGACACTCGCATTTATAGGGCTGGCCCCTGCTTTTCTGTGGTGCAGCCAAAAACAGATGGCTCTCTTCCTCCTCTTTGGCAGTTTTGGCAGTGCCTTCACATCAGCGTCATGCCACAAATGCAGTTAGATATGACAGAAATCCACCAAGTGCATGAAACTCCTCATAATATTATGTGCAGGAAAAACCCTGACAATAATATGTCCGTTGTCTGGAGGCAGAGCAATAATATATATTAAGGCGAATCTGTTTTGTGAATTGATTGCTGCTTTAGACAGTAAAAAGAATGAGCATACAGGGGCACACACATGTTTAAACACGCTTAATCACAGTATGTTGTCATAATACTGTATGGCTGAATAAAAGTATCTAGCTTTATTGGAAAGTGAATACTGATTTTAATACATGCTCTCTCTCCCTCAGCTTACGAGCTACAGGAGTGCCCCGATCCAGAGCCTTTCCGTTACGGCGTGGTGGTGGGCGCTGGCTTCAACGTGGGCCAGTCTATTTCCTTTGAGTGTCTGCCCGGGTATCAGCTGATGGGACATTCCATCCTCACTTGTGAGCACGGCACCACCCGCAATTGGGATCACCCGTTCCCTCGCTGCGAAGGTAAGGGATGTGATGATTTATACCCAATTAATGTGCAAATTCAACTCATTTATTAATCTGACCACTAAATAGTCTCGCAAATAAGTGAATACACAATCAAGGTAACAACAAGATAACTTCCTGTTTAGAGTGTATTGAGCTATTGAGCATTAGTGCAAAGTGTGGCTATGGAGATAATGATTATCTATTATGAATAATGCAATGAAACTGAATTATCATCCCCTATTAATAAAGCAAAGTACTCTTCAATGAAAATCAATACTGCGCTAAAGACGAATGGAGGCCAAAAAAAAAAGAGGGATAAAAGAGGGGCTGAATTGAAAAGAAAAGTAATGGGTGCTCTTTCTTTCGCCTCGTCCTTGACCGACATTCTCACGCTCTGGCTGTCGATTATTCAATAAAGCAGGCGAAATAACGGAGGGAGGTGATGCCCATGACACTGGAACTTTGAATGGGCGAGCAGGGAGATAAATGCGAGCGAGAGAAGGAGCAACAGAGTGAAAAGGAAGAAGGAACAGGAGATAGACTTTATTCTCTCATGGAAATTTCCTTTTGTATGGGCATTTTCAATATTCGCATGAAGTTCAAAGCTGAAAAATTATTATCCGAGAAATTATACCTGTGCGCACGTGTGTGTGTGTGCATTCCTATGTGACTGTGTGTACAGGTTGGACATTTTGTACCCAGTTAAAGGGCTGAAGTCATTAAGGAAAGCAAAACTGACCAAATAATTCCAAAATAATGTATTGATTTTACAGATATTTTCATGCATGAGCAGACTTATGAAAACCCGCATCAGTCTTTTCTGCTCACAGCTAATACACAGCTATTATTTCATGGCAGCGAACCGTGTTGTACCACCTTTACTTAACGCAGTGCAGCTCAGTACAATCTGCTCTTCTGTCTCACTGTCACTCCAGTATTTGCACACATTCCCTCTGAGGAGGATGAGACACATTGATTTTTGTTTCCTTGCCTCCACTTACCTACTTGTCTTGGCATTATCATAATACCGTGTTGTGTCTATAAAATGCTGGCACCGTCCTCTCTCCATGCTCATTTGATTGTCTCCACTTCTCTCCGCACTTAACCTTCGCTGCCTCATCGCGTCCTGCTTCATCAACACTTTTCTGTTTCCTGTATATTCATATAACTGTTTTGATAGAAACATAGTTCTGTGATGAATTTTATATGCACAGGGATCACTGGGGAATAAATGCCATTTCAGTCTCCTGCTCTCTGTGGCAGATGTAAAGCCTGCAAATCAGGAAGTGGTGAGGACTCAAATTGTTGAGGGCTCCCACAGAGAAGTCGACTGTAGTAATGCAGTAGTTTTGAAACCAACATTTGCATACAGCTTGATTCAAAATATAATCAGTGTACACGTATAATTGTGTATTATTCTTCTTACTGTCATAAACACAACATTCAAACTTGGCCCCTCCTCCCTACACTGCTTATAAAATACACTGCAAGCTACTACTGTAGATACATATGTTGTCATGGAAAACCAATTGTTTAGCAAGCTAACTAAGCTAACCGCCAGCACCTACGTGTCTAACAGAAAACAGGCCAACTCTACGTTGCTTTTCTTCATCCTCTCCCTCAGTGCAGTGAAAGCCAACTCCAGATGTGCCCTCGTTTTGAAACAAGCTTTGTCGATTGCTGTATGACCCTGCTGTAATTGCATCTTATCTGCACTTTGCATTTTTGTAGCTTCCTCTTGGATGTATGCCGTTGCTACTACCTAGTCTACCTTTTTAGAAAATCCCAAACTCACCTGCATGCTTTTATTGGCTGGGGGCTACACGCCACTGCCCAAAGGGTGCAGCAAAAATGTCCCAAACACAGCAAAATAAGAAGAAAATGAATGAGTCTCTGCAGATGAATACACCTCCACAAACCTGTGGTCTACACATTCTTTTTGGAAAATCCTGTGCAGTATATCTTTAACACTGGCCAAATAAAATCTGAAATTAACTTGATGGTGCTATATATTTTCCAGAGGTAGTCTTAGTAATGTTTTACACTCATCTGTTACTGCAACATAATGTGAATTTTAAAAAATTAAAACATTTGCAACCCTGTTTCAAGTTTTGCTTCCAACTAAGCAAACACACACTCTTTTTACACGTAGCTTTAAGTAGCTTGCTAGTTGATGGCGTCAGCCAGATGTGCAACTCCACAGAGTGCTCAGGTCTAATCAATCAGTCTGATCGATAGCTCATTTAACAGGTGAGCCAGCAGCAGAGGGGCCTATCAGCCACAGGGCTAAAGCAGGCAGCTGTATAACTTGAGCACACACATCCTGAGAGAGAAACAGAGGGATAAACACGCAATCTCTGCTTTGGGAATGATCGTATACCCACAGGCGTCGAAGGGTGTGCTGTTAAGCTCAACACCCTGTCTGGGTTGCCTGAGATGCCTGCACTGCTGCGATTACTGCTCCTTCCTGATTTTCCCTGCACCACCACAGTGAATTTGGGGTTTCTCTAAGGGCACCAGCGGGAATGTTAAGCTTCCTAATCGTTAAGTTGGTTAGAACCTCCTGAGTTCCCGAGGAATGTTTGAAATTTAGTTACAATTTCTATGCATGCAGATGTGAGGCTGGCTGCAGAGTAGTTTGTATGCATGTGAGTGAGTGTTACTGTATTTGTCAAGCTGTGCAGGATATTTTTAACCTCAGGATACCAGGCATGTGAGGATCTAGTTTGTCAGTTCTGACATAGACATGCTGTTTTAACCTTTGCTGTCACTCAAACGCCAACAAGTTTACACGCACACACACATGTGTATCCACACACTGTATACACACACCTCAAAAAGCCCAGTCCGCACTAACCCCTCGCCTCATCTCCGCACTCTCTGTGTTCACCCCCAGTGGGAGAGGGTTGAGGCCTTATCTTAGCAAAACACTCCATCCAAGTCCCCACTTGCTAACAGGCTTTACTGGCTAATCTTTAGCTCAGACAAGCGCCTGGGCACTAGACGAAGAGTGAAGGAGAGGGGAAGAGAGACACTGAGAAGGGAAGCAGAAGAAGAGTGGAAGGAAAAATCCCCTTTTTCCACCAATTGCAGCTGAATTATGGATCATTCCTGTTATTTCCCTGGCCCACTGATACATATATATATAAATATACTCTGACTCCCTTACTCCCCTTCCCTTCCCTCCCTCAGTGCCTTGCGGTGGGAACATCACATCAGACAATGGGACCATCTTCTCCCCGGGTTACCCAGAGGAATACCCCAGCTCAGCTGACTGCTCCTGGCTGATTACCGTGGCCCCTGGCTTCGGCATCAAAATCAACTTCACCCTGCTGCAAGTTCACGGGCCGCACGATTTCATCACTGTCTGGTAAGGAATGACTGTTTCCCGCCGCTGCAGATGTGTGTAAACACATTTTTATGACATTCTTAAGTGTCATTGAAACATTGCCATGTTTATTCATCTGTTTGCAGTTCAATTTTCTCGTTATCATCACCTCCATATTGCCTTTTCTTCAGCTCCTTTTCACCCACTCCTACTTTTCAACCTGTTACACCCCAGTATTTTTTCACATATGTGCCTCTGTTGTTTTGCTTGACAGACCTCAGTAAGGCTCCAGTTAGCTAATCTCTGATGCTGCTGCCCCCTCCTTTCTTTTTATTTTCTGTTCTGTTTATGTGACAGCTTATTTTCTAACTAACAAGAACAGTACGGCCTCCCAGCACATGTGTACCTCGTCTTTATTATCCATTACAGTGGCACAAAGCGCTGCAGATTAAAAGCTCACCTCTGCCTTTATCCCCTTTTTTTCCCGTGAATCCTTATTTCTCTTTTCATGCCCACCATTCCCTGCTTGCATGCCCTCTACTTTAAAAACAGTGAGTTCTTTTAAATGTATTCCTTGAAATCGTCAAATCCCTTTTCCTTTTTTTAGTGTGCGTTCACCCACATGGATTTCAGTACAAATGTAAAGGATAATAATATTGTTAGTTATTTTTTATGTAATTATTCTTAACAATAGGAACGTGCAGAGGCAACACCAGAAACCACAAATACCTCGGTGGGCTTTGGCTTTTCATGTGCACAAGCAAAATATATATTTTGTTTCATATTTCCCAAATACCAAACACTGAAATGTAATGAATGCAGTCAGCCATGGCAGACCATCAGAGCAGTAGGTGGAATATGGTTCCCACCTCTGTAAATATATGTGTGGGAAAGAGGAGAAAGGAAGACAGAAAGTCGGCTTTGGCAGGTGGAAATGTGTGTGTTCTCCTTTTTTTCGCGTGTGTATTAATGTTTGTGTCAAGACGTTTATGCAGTAGGTGTGTGTCTTTTTGCCTGACTGAGTATCGAGGGGTAAAGCTTCCTTTCATCACCTCCATAATGCACGGCTGTGCCTGCCATATGTGCGACCAAAGACAGGATTTTGCATGCATGGTGGTTGCCAGTCCCAGTTGATCCCCTCTCCCTGAGACAAGCTCCAAAGGTCCCAGCTCTCAGTGAGACCGGAGATCTGACTGCCAGCCAACCTGGCAACTTGACGACCACATGAAAAGTCCACATGGCAAGGGGTGACATCTATGTTTTACGGATTGGGCTGCTTATAGAAATGTGTGTGAAGATTTTTTTTTTAGCGCATGAAGATTTCATGTGACTTAGTCGACATGGCTATAGTGAGCCAAAATGTCCACTTTTTAGCGTATTGTTGCTCTTCTGTAAACGCCCCCCGCTGTGCTGATCTTCCCCAACAAGCTCTTGCAGAGCCAAGATGGGGACTATCATGTTCCCCAGTTTCCAGTTACCACCGCTGTGTATCTATCCACTGAACTACTGAGCCAAGGAAATGGGCCTCGTAATGGCGGCTTGGCCAGAGTGCTGTCAGGCAGCAGTCCCTAGCCAGCCGTTTCCAGAGCTGCTTGTAATCTCCCATGCCCAGTCTGACAGCCAAAGACAGATGGTTTTTAAGCTGAATGGTTGTGGCAGGAATCTGGGAGCTGGCTTAATCGGCCATGCCCACGCCAGGGGACTGCCAAGACTGGGCCGCAGCTTCCAGAGACACTCCCATTGGATGGCACTTAGCAGGAACAGCGCAATCCAGACCTGTCATTCCACGCTTATCTGTAATTTTTACCTTATTTCAACATAATCACCCAAAGCAGCCCAGAGTAATTGCTTTGGGTATGATAAAGTGAGAGCAGCTTGGTTAGACTCTGCTGCTGGAAGCTGCTTGACAATAATCTTGCATGTGGCTTTGTTTGGTTTTCTCACAGATATGCGTCACAGAGCCTGGAGGTACTTTATGTTTAGAGAGCAAGTGAGCATTTGAGCAGAGGCTGGTGACAGAAAACCACTTTACTCCAGTGTATTATTATATCTGAAGTTATAGTTGACCTTTTTTTGCTTTTAGGGATGGTCCACAGGAAACAACCAGGAAACTAGGAGTGTTCACTGATGGTGAACCCAATGACCCGCCCAGCAGCACGTCAAATCAGGTGCTGATACGTTTCCGTAGTAACACAGAGAAAGGTGGACTATTCCGTATCAGCTATCAAGGTATGTATATTACTCTCCTTACTCGATCGTTATTTTTACATTTGACACATCCTGTTTTTGACTCCTTGTGTCTTTGATGCTCTCAATAAAGCTTACAGGCTGCAGTTCTGCCTGCCTCCCCCCATCATTCCGAATGCAGAGATCCTGATGGCAAGCAAAGAGTTTAAAATTGGTAAGTGGAAATGCCGTCACAAAAAGGCGAAGTCATACACATATAGACACAGACACTCACTGCTTTCTAGGCACTGCTGACTTTCTTTCCATTAAATCTCTTTTCCGTACTGACTTGTGGAATGTAGCGTTTTAAATAGTTAATCCCTCTGTCAGTTCACATTCTGGCTTTGACCGTCTACACTGCCCCGTGTTCACTGACTCTGATACTCACTACACATCCCATAAGGCAATAGTACTGACTGCAGATTTACCCCAAACAACATAGCCCGTGGGATTTGAAAGCAGCAGCATAAATGAATGATTATGACAAAATAATCAGAAAGCCAGAGGGATTCGATGCAGGTGCTCTCATTCTCCCCTGTAGAAGACAATGGAGATTAATTCTCCTTATCTGTTTATTTGCATACCTCCTTGACACATTATTATTCAGAGACACAAAGGAAGCAGCACTGACATAGTGTTTCATCTATAGGATCCCCAGTGGGGATTTATTATGCTACTTTTTCCCACTGTTAACTTTTTCTTTCACTGAAACACACAATGGATCATGATTACTTCAGCTTCAAATCAATGTCCTGGCTAAGGAGCACTGATTGGTTTGTGGAGACATTTTGGCTTGTATCAATCATATTGATTGTTGCCCCCATCTCAGATCTGTCATAACCTGTACCTCTCCCTCCTCCATCTCTCTCTGCAGGTGATATAGTGCGCTACCGATGTCTCCCAGGCTACCAGTTAAGTGGAAACAGCATCCTGACCTGCCGGTTGGGGACACACTTGGAGTTTGAGGGGCCGCCGCCCTCATGCGATGGTGAGTGACTGCCTGAGGCTTGAAAACTTGAGAACGTATCCAAGGAAAGGCATGCTCGTTTTTGCAGGAGGGCCCTATTCACAATCACACATTTGGTCACGGAGCAGCTCCACTCTAACAGTTGGGGGTTAAGGGCCTTGTTCAAAGGAACCTCAGTGGTGGTGAGGAGGGCACTGTAAGCACTGCTCTTTCCCTGCTCATGTTTTTTCTGCCCGTCCAAGGATCAAACTTGCAACTTTCCAGTCATAAGTGCTCTCTTTTCAAATCTGATTCTGCTTTCATCTTGGTTACATTTAGTAAGTCTTTCCCCTCCTGTTTCATCTTTTCTTACCTGCAAACTCATCTCCGTTCGGTTCATCGTCAACCAGGTCATTAGCGCAATTTTTGTAGATCCAAGTTTACAAGAAATGAGGGTGGGGGGCTGAGTGAGTGAGGAGGTAATGACTCCTTGGCAAACATGTCTATCAAAACTTAAGGTGTTTATTTTCATTGCAAACAGTAATGGGCATCGTTACTTGTCTTGTTTGAGGCTCCAGCGTGGCTCTTTTATGCTCAGGCTAAAGTGATTTGCGTGAGAATGATTGTCCATGGCATGCAAGAGTTTGCTGTAAGTCAATTTTAAATACCTGCAGCCTGAGCAAATAAAGTGCAGGTAGCAGCACAATAGCCGCTGCCTTACAGAACAGCATAAAGTATATGACATTGCGGACTGTTTAAAGTCACCTTCCTGTTACGTAATGTTAGCTAAACTAGCCAGCTTTAGCTAACTTCATGGTGTTCCTCGACTCAGTTATCAGTGGCAGAAAGTACTTTACTTAGGTACAAATTTTAGGCACTTGCACTCTACTTTTTAAAGATACTGTTTGGGGGCTTTAATGCCTTTAATGGACAGGACAGTGTAGCGTGAAAGGGGGTGAAAGAGAGGGGATGACATGCAGCAAAGGGCAACAGGCTGGATTCAATCCCGTGGCCGCTGCAGCAAGGACGATGCCTTTGTACATGGGGTGCCTGCTTTATCCACTAAGCCACCGATGCCCAATGTTGTAATTTTCTGCTGTTACTCTTCTACTCTGCTACATCTCAGAGGCAGATTTTGTACTTTTTTGTTCCACTACATTTGTCTGACAACTTAAGTTACTTTTCAAATTCAGATTATCAGTAAATCACAGATTAAAACATATACATTGTAATATTATTATATCAGTAAGGCTTCATTGGTCCCCAAGAGGGATCTCACAAGCTATGTTAAGTAATATTTAAAATCAATCAATCAAAATTAGCTCCACATTTACCAGCTGCAACACTGCAGCAATGAACTCATTTAAGCATCAATAATTACAATCCAGTATTTCTTCAGTTAAAACTTGTTAATCAAAACAAGACTTTCCTTGTTGTGTTCTAATCTCAAAATGCTCCAAAATACTTAATTTGTCAAATGAAATAACTAAAATGTTCTTACAGGTAGAGAGAGAGTTTGCACGTCTAAAATACTGCAAAATGTTTCTGAAATATCTGTATGTTAAGTTAAAATTATCTGCAGAAAGGAGTTGAATGATAAATAAATAGAGGTGTTTTTGTATTTTTAGCTCAAAAGTCTCAAAAGGTAGGGTGTCCATGAGCTGGTGCAGTATGTCTTTCTGTTGCTGGGCAACAATATGTGAAGTCCAAAAATCAAAGCCAGTAAACAAAAAATGGATCTAACAAAAAAAATATTAATAATAGTACTTAATTGCTTCTTTTATGTATAATTTTGCTGTTTGGCAACTGAATCTAACTCTCAAATGGTATAATTTCCCAATAGCGCCAACGTTTTCCAGAAATGTTCTTATGAAATGAAATTAATAGAAAATTATGGCTACACACAAGTCATATGTTGAGGTAAATATTGTGCTCTGCCTTGTATAAAATAAATGAAATAGTGGAACATTCCTAAAAAAAGCATTCAGAGTTGTTGCCCAGATCTCTCAGGGCAACATGATGGTACAGAATCACAGTAATCCTAGGTAATCATGTGGATGAGTTCCTTGGAAATGGATTTCAGTATGCAAATAGCAGCAAACACAGATGACACTGTCATATAAGTGTGAAAACATGGGCAGCGCTGTGCACCAGCATAGAAACAACAGGTGCAGCTGTTAATGTTACTTAAAGATTAATGTGACTCACAGGATGAAGACTCTACTGTACCTTTAAGCCTGCCATTGGCCAATAGTTCAGAAGGAATTTGTACTCCCCTTCTCACTATTTCCTGACACTACTTTGCAAGGGCACCATTGCTACAATTCAGTCTTAGTGCCGCCCAAGATAAGTCTGATTGGTTTAAAGAAATACAAACAACCCAAAGTCTTTGTTTTCCCCTAAGAACGTAATTATGATGGCTTCAGCCAGACCGTAGACTGTATAAATAATGGACGTAGCTACCATGATGTCACCTATTGGTTTGTGGACTGCTGTTTTGAAGCCTCGAGTTTGGCATTATGGCTGTTGCCATCTTGATTTTTTGGAGCCAGAGCTGACCATATTTGGATATTTGGGGCGAGTCTGACTCATAGACTGTAGCCACATCTTGCAGACAGCCTGTCACTCAAAGTGGCTCCACCCTTGAAAATGCATAATTTTTTACCTTAATAATATATGAACTGGTGAATTATTTTTTTAAATTCACCTCCGTGCACTTGTTATGAATGTTGACATGAGCTATAAAGACCAAAACTGTTGTTTGTACCAGGCTGTAAACATGTTTATTTCTGCTGTGGAGTTGGGCATTTTAACACGGGGATTCACTCTGTTTTTGAGCCAGCCTCAAGTGTCCATTTGATGAACTGCAGTTTTTGGCACTTTGTATTGGCTTCATTTTCCAGCCTTGGAGGTTGCTGCTTGAGCCAGAACCTTCTCCAGCACTGGCACAGCACTAAAAAAAGTGGGGATAGGTCTGGCTGTGTAAGACCACAAAGATGAACATGCACTCTTTACAAAAATAGTAGCTACTTTTTCTACAGTACATGTACAAGACAAGACACTTCATATTGAATACATTGTTTTGTTTACAGAAACAGACGCTTAAGATGCATCATCTCATTTTCAAGAGGGTCCTGAAGAGTCATTAGCTTCACAAACATAACACAGCACAGGTGTCACACTGTCTCCCTCTGCCAAAGGGATCCTCTGTGAGTTTATTTTCAGCAGGGTTATAGGTAGCCGATATCATTTTTCTCTAATCATAGACTCATGCACTAGTTCGAGTTTTGCCTTATTTCTGGCTCCCGTGGGTGCTATTTCTGCCTGTAGTCATGGAGCCGCAGCCACATATCAGTTTGGTAGCACTCTCCATCTCTGTGGATGATACTTGGCTCCCATGAGGCTGAGGGTGGCTGCTGTGGCACTCTCTACATACCGAGATATCATCCTCCCAGAGGAATCCGTGAGTGCAGCATTCCCAGCACACTGCATCATCATAACACTGTATGTTGTGTGCAGTACTTTTCCTCTGGGCAAGAGACTGGGTGCATAGAGGGGTCCCTCTGTTTTTTTTCTCTGCTTCAGAATATCATAAAAGCATATCTTTCATTTTCAGGTTTTTTTTTACATTTTGATTATTTTTTTCTGTCTTGCTTCGTTATTGTCGTTTTGTGTGTGTCACTTTCTTTGTGGGTTACATGGTGGACGAGAGAGAGTGGGCGGAATTTGATGAATGCAGCTAATTTGGAGTGCTACATAGGAAAAATATACAAATGTTCTCTGCACGAGATGGATAAAGGAAGGAGAGATGGTGAAAGAAAGAGGATAGTGAAAGGGGAAGAGGAGCTATGTGTAGTCTAATACTAAAAGACATGGAACAAAATACCCAGGACACAGAGAAGGCTGAAAGTATCAAAATTCAAGTGAGAAAAAAAGAATGAGGGGAAACCTTTGTGTGTGCATTTATTTTCCCTCTGTGAAGTTCTGCCTTTTGCCTGCTAACCCCTCGCTGTACCTGCAGACATCTGCAGCAGCAGAGACGTGTGCAAGTGGAAACATCCACTGACATTGCCTTGTATTTGAATTTTTGAAGATCTGCTTTGTGTACAGCTTTGGCTTGCTACGATAAACAAATCAGTGTGCTGTGAAAGTCAGTGACAATTGAATGCATTTAGTTGTGGTTTGCAGTGAATTTCAGGTGTGAATCTACGCTTATCGTCATGGCTTGTGTGGCCTGTTAATTGTTCCCCTTCTGCTGAGAGATACTTACACTGGGGACAAACAGTTCCACCGTACTCCTCCTTCCTGCAAGCTGTCACTTTGCCAACATAGACAGACCAGGGTGATGGAGAGGAGAGCCACGGATAACATGAGCTGAAGGAGCTGAGTGAGAGGAAGTTAAGAGTAGAGAGGAAAGTAAGACAACAGACTGATGCTAGAGCGAAGGAAGAGGAGGAGATTGAATTGCGAGAGAGAGGAGAGCGAAGGATAGAGAGGAGATAAGTTTGAGATTACTCTGAATAAGCAGGATTCTTGAGGAAAAAAACTAAATCTGTCTGGAAAGATAGCAGAGAGACTGCGAAATGAGCAGAGGGATGGCGAGTAAGTGAGAGTAGGACAGGAGTTAAAAGGGGAGGCGAGAAAGAGAGACAGGGTGAGACTTAGTTGGAGGGCAGCGGAGAGACGAAGTGCACAGCTCATTGAAATGCAGGGGACATGCCGGCTGCAGCTGCACCTATCAAATCACCACTTCTAGCTCTGACAAGCACAGCCCTCCCGGCACGTCTAGCTGCCCCCCCCCCCCCCCACTCCCCCCCTCTACCCCATAAGAGTGGGGAAGAGGGAAAAAGGTGGGATGGTTCCGCTTTGAACCAGGGGGGG
>NC_065527.1:11228858-11257152 GCF_006386435.1 Epinephelus moara
CACACACACACACACACACACACACACACACACACACATACACATTCAATTCAACACATCACATCACACGCTTGTACATATACTGTATAAACATACACACTGGTCTAGCATGTGTCTGGGTTACACAGCAGTGGGTGCTGTCATTGTGATAGTCTACCAGCGAGCAGCACTGGAGCCTACAGGCGGTTCTGCAGTGTTGCTTGCCCCTCAGCTCCAGTATCCTCACTCATCCTCTGCATTCCCTCCGTCTGCACTCCCTCCCCCCTGCACTCGCCACTTCCCTCCCCCGACTCACTAGCGTCAGACTCCTGTCGTTGCGTAACACACATACCCTTTATCCCCTGTTCCCTTTTTGTTTTTGTCTTTCTCAGAGGCTGGTTCAAAACACAACAACACAGTGCAATGTATTGTCACACACGTTTACCCACAGGTGTCTATCAATACCCAGATCTGTCTTCCTCTGTCTCTGCCTTTTCCTTTTCTCTCAACACTGACATACAATAGATGAAAGCCACCATCGCCACACACACACACACACAAACAGAGACGCACGCACACAAAGAGAGACACACTCTTGTTTTTTTCTTGTTTAATCCAGAGAAATGTTGCCAGTCACGATGGCAAATGGGTTCAGCCTCTCTTGTATTTCCTGCCTTCGGAGCAACCAGTTGGTTCGTGGATTATTTGATTTGCCTACTATTTGATTAAACAGGGTCATATTGGACCCACAGCTCTCAACTACATCTGCTGTCTGCTGAGACCGCGGGGAGTTCAGCATCACACACACACACAAAGCGACAGCATCAGTACAAAGTGTTGCTTGAATTCATTAATGAAAGACAATGAGCTCTGATGATCCAAAATCCCTGTGTTTATCCCCCAGACAGATTTCTGGTTAAAACCTGCATAATCACCCATCACATTAGTTTCCCAGCTAACTCGCTTTCTTCATCCCACTCGGTCCCCTTGCCTCCATCACCTCTCTGTCTGTCTGTTTGTTCCCTAGACTACATTTTATGCCCTAGCTCCCTTCTTTACATCCCGCAGAATGGATTACAGCTGCCCCCTTTTTCATGTCTTCATTGTCATTCCTGACTTTTTAGAGTTGTCAGGTCCTGATCCACACTAATGCTTATGTTACGGCCCATCCCCTTCAATCAGCTCGTTATCGCCCCTCAGCTTATGCTAATTAAATACCAACATGAATAAAGGCGTCTCAACAGCAATGCAGCATTATACAAGCATGATGTATTGTAGATTTATGCACGTCATCCATACTTGCATACTGGAGTGCACACGTGCCTGTATGGATGCAGATGTGTGTGCATCTGCTTGTCTGCACAGAAGTCAACCCCCCTCCTTTATTGGGAGGCTGTTGCATACGGTAAACAATTTACACACCAGCAGAAAGGATGTCTCATAGATTGCCACTCCTGCTCCCAGCTTATTCCATTCCTTGTCTCATTAAAGTGAAATTTCATTTTGAGCCCTATCAATGTTGATCTCACCTTGCGTGTTGAGGCTGCCGTTTTTTTTCCAGCTGTCAGATTTGTCCCCTTATACCCTTTTGTTTACAGCCAAACAGAGTGATGCTTCATTTCAAAGTGGATTAGTTTAATAAGTAGCAGCCTATCGATAAGAGCTCGTGCCTGTCTCCCTCCATCAGCTCCAAGACGAGCTGAAGGCAGTTTTGAAGACACGTTGGAGCTTTCTGAAAGGTCACTGACAACACACATCTCATCCACAGAGAATTGATTGGTTAATGAACTTCACTCTTAGATTTTATATGCTACTTCCCCGGGGGCGATCAGTTTCACTATCAGTGATGGATTTAAGCTTTTTGACTCCACAGAGGTGCTCGAGGTTGTAAATGATTTCACAGACTTCTTGGAATTTGGGATGAGAATAGATTACTGTCGCCTTTACTTCCAAAGTTAGATGCTGAAACTATTTGTAGATTTCTAAGTCTTACATCATATAATGGCACTATTGTTGTAGTGCATCCTGCGGATATTGTATTGTCTGAGGTGTTGCTGTCGTACAGCAGTTCTACACATCTGCAGAATGTTCCCTTAATGTTTTAAGTCAGTACAATAGCTGTATTTCCCCCCTACTTAAGCTTACTTAGTATGCAAGCACTGTATGTTATTGAGACACAGCTCAGGACACCCTGGTGGCCGAGGGGGTTGATCCCAGCTGGGGACCGTTGTTGCTTGTCATTCCCCATTTTTCTCTCCCCTCATTGTCTGTGATTTCTCTGCTGTTCACTATTTAATAAAGACATTAAAGCCCCCCTTAAATGCAGTTTCTTGACCTATGGTAAACAACATAAGCAGATATGTGTGTATTAGTGTTTGTGTTGTTGGGATCTGCAGCTAATATAAATACAATGAACAGCATGAAGTTGTGGCGAAAGTATTTGACAGGAGCATGCCTCGTTTTAACATAACCTTGCCTCTGAGTGGCAGCTTACCTGACATTATCTGAAATTTCCTGAGGCAATAAATCCACCTAGTTGACACGCCAAGCAAGGTAAAAATAAAAAAGCTAAGAGTTATTTTGCAAATGCCGTTTAACCCAGGCTGTCTGCCATAATGTTTTCCCTGCGAATTTAATAATCTCTTTCCCCTATGAACACACAGAGAGGAGGTTGAACAAGCCAAGAAGCGCACGCACTCTCACACAACAGTGCGCCGACACAAACACCGACTTCGTGCACAAAACAAGTTTACACACTGTCCCAAAAAGGAGGCGCGCTGCTAGAATGTGATTCAGAGCGTTCAACATTTTCCCATTGTAATGAAGGACCTGCGAGTGCCAAGTGCTGCTTACCCTGAGGCACAACAGGCTCGGGTATTCAAATTGTGGCACACAACAGGGGCATTTAGACCCCCGCGTAGATTCACTGCCACACTAGGTTGACAAACACACAAAATGTACACGCGTGCAAAAAATTACCTGGTTACGTCCACTTTGAAGTGGTTTTTAATCACAGTTGTCAACATCTTATTGTGTATTTTATTATTTCTGCTATGATTGTAAATGAAGCCTCTGGCTGGTGAATATGTTTTTTTCTGAAATGCTCTTTGGTTGATTGTAAAGCTCTTAACAAGCTGTCGGTTTGAGTTCTTACAATAATGTTCACCAAAGTACGCCCTCAGGATTCTTAGCGATATAGAAAGAAGTGATATACAGTAGATAGGTTTATGTTATCTCATATCGCAACAAGAAGTGCAAATGTTTATCTTTCTCTGCTGTGGACAGAATTATTTTACAGTCTACGTTTGCCCCATTAGGTGAGCCACAAAGACAATGGGAAGGAAAAAAACGTGCAGCAGTTGCATTGTGTCGCCGTTGCAGCATTGGCTTCCTTTCATGTTGCAATTTGTTTTTTGGGGTTCCACTGTGTATGCAGACAGCTCTGGCAGATTAAGAGTCTGGCTTCACAGCATCCTGGCAAAAACGCAACAGACAGGAGCGCTGTGTAAGGTCTGATAATACAGACTGAAACCACTAGGAAATGTCAAAGGATGTCACGGAGGGAATTTGACGAGCGGATGGATGTGGTCTGCCCAGACGTGCCACTGCAATAGGGTTCCCAGGCAGATGAGAGCATTAGCGGGCACGTTAACATCATATCTGTCACATACTGACAACGGACAAGAAGGAGGGAAATTCAGTAACGTTATATAATATATGCATGTCGTTTCCTGGACTGACTTAGCATGGACAGCTTTGTTTCCCGCGACAGCATCAGGAGCAGGATGACAATTAGCTTAGCTATGCTTTTAGTCATATTGAGTTGCCCTCCAACAACAGCGCAGGTCTATCCAATCCAATTTGTGCTTCAAGGTAAATTAAATTCACTAAAAACAATTAGAGGGAATGTGCAATTATGAAACATCACAGAACAGCAAAAACATAAACAAACCATTATTCCTATGATTCAAATTAACTGATTTGTCTCTGCCTCTTATTTCTCTCCGCAGTGACTTGTCCCATGAATGAGGTACTGACAGCTTCCACAGGTGTCATCATGAGCCAGTCGCCAGGCAGCGGCTTCCCCCATTTTGAGTCCTGCTCCTGGGTGGTCAAAGTGGAACCTGGCTACAACATCACCTTCACCATAGAGCACTTCCAGACCAGCCGACAGTTTGATGAGCTTGAGATCTTTGATGGTGAGTCGCTGCATCTGTTTTAGGACGAACATGTAGACCAGCATTCAGTATCACGTAATTCAGTTGAGCAGCATCATGTTAATTCCTTGTCTGGGTGCTGCCCTCTGCATCTGACCCCACGTGCCTTTGACACTTCCCACACTTCCTTGGCCAAAGACTAATTTTCCACAAATATCCACAATAAAAAGCTAAAATGAGCCAGACAGCTGAATTTACCATCCCTTACAAAGCTCCCCGCATCTACTAACAGAAAATCACACACAGGCTCCCTTTCATGGCGACAGAACATCTACATCTGCCTTGTACATTTGCATGTGATTAGAGGCACAGTCAGCAACTCTGCCAGGCTGCTCTGAGAAAATGGCGGTCGTACACGCTAGCGTTCCTGATTAGTGCTTTTTATCTTGTGCCGAGTGGAGGGGAACAGACATTTGCTAACCTTGGGGCTGCCAAGCCAATTATGGAAAGAAATCTTTTATCCACAGTTAGGCTGAGCAACTTTTGATTTTTACCACAAGTCTAACAAAACGCACAATCCCTAAAAAGCCACGACGAGGGAAAATGATATTGGTTTCAAAATTCAGACATTAAAAAAAAAACCTCAATCTGTGCAAGATGACAGCTTTTTTTTCCTAAATGGTATTCTGTCAATTTACATTTACAAGGAAAAAGCGATTCAAATTACTGTTCAGATTCAAGTGTGTATGTTTAGGAATACTTGCATTATGTTGAAGACCCAGTGCTAGTGGTGTTTTATATAAAAGTATTATCACTCTTCTTCTTTGGGCAAGGCAAGTTTAGTTATACGGCACATTTCGGTAGCAAGACGATTCAAAGTGCTTCACATAAAACATCAAAAGCATCGAGAGTGCAAAAGACAGACATTATAAAAGGGCATTTAAATGCAGTTCATTTTTTAAGCTAATCTTTTTATTGAGACAAGCACATACTATCTATCAAACACTTAATTGTCTCACATATATTTTTTTAACAAAAATCATCTAATTAAGTGACAATTAAACACACTTTGGCCCCTTACAGCTACATGAATATATCCATGCTTCTCCTCCTTTTTGTCCTTCTGTGTATTTACATATACATATCTATGTGCATTTACATATCTATATCTGTCCACATCTTTTCAATCAGTCATTTCAAATAAAATACGAAGAGATAAAAGGCAAGAAATAATACTAATACCAAAAATAAATAAATAAACATGAGATAATAATAAACACACACACACACAATATTTAAATACAATTAAAGAGCTAGAGAATAAAAAATAAAAACAATCTAAAATATACCAATAAAGGAATAAAATACAAGAATAAAAGTTACAGTGCAGTGTAAGCAATCAATAAATATTTGATTCAGTAAAAGGCAGCGGCAAACAGAAAAGTCTTCAGCCTTGAATTGGAAAAAACCTGCAGTTGTCTGGGAGTTTGTTCCAGCTGTGCGGTGCATAAAAACCAAACACTGCTTCTCCTCGTTTAGTCTTGACTCTGGGGACACAAAGCAGATCTGTCCCAGAAGACCTGAGAGGTCTTCATGGTTCATAGTGTAGCACGAAGGTCAGAAATGTATTTGCGCTCTATACTGTCCACTGCTTTATAAACCAACAACTGTGTTTTGAAATCGATTCTTTGACAGAAGGAAGCCAGCGTAACAACCTCAGAACTGGAGTAATGTGGTCCACTTTCTCAGTCTTAGTGAGGATTTGAGCAGCAGCATGTTGAAACAGCTGCAGCTGTCTGATCGATTTTCTAAGACAGACCTATAAAGACACCATCACAGGAGTCAAGTCTACAGAAAATAAATGCATGGACAAGTTTTTCCAAAGCACAATGTTATGAGACTTGAGATTGATTCTTCTTAACACTTGTCTTCTCTCTCTTGACCCAGGCCCATCCAGACAGAGCCCACTCCTGATTACCCTCAGTGGTAACTATTCCAACCCATTGAGCATCACCAGCTCCAGTAACAAAGTCTACCTGCACTGGTCCTTCGATCATACTACCAGCCACAAAGGCTTTCGCATACGCTACTCAGGTGAGTCAAGACCAGGCGCACAAGAGTCTGAGGTTACAGGCTTTTTAAAAAAATAAATAAATAAATAAAATACTTTCAGTTGTTTATTTAGAGTTGATTACTAGAAGAACTTTGGGTAACACTTTACTTGAAGGTATCTACATTAGGGTGACATGACACTGTCATAACTATGACATGGCACGGTCAAGAACCTGTCATGAACATTATGTACATGTCATTAACGTTTATGACTGCTGTCATTAAGTGTCATTTGTTTTTTGTAATGACAAGTTGACATTGTTTGGGTTGTCTTGATTATGACAACTTGACATTAACCAGGATGACATTACAAGTTTATTATTGTTATGACAAAGACAACTTCTGGTAATGTCATCGTGGTTAATGTCAAGTTGTCATAATCAAGACAACCCAAACAACGTTTATGGCATGTACATAATGTTTATGACAAGTTCATGACAGTGTCATGTCATAGTTATGACAGTGTCATGTCACCCTTATGTAGATACCTTCAAGTAAAGTGTTACCGAACTTTGTTCCTTCTCTACATTGTTGTATGTTCCATCTCATCAGAGGTGCCTTTGGTTTACTGTGTCAACAAGACAAACATTTGAGCTGCCAACCGCATCTGAAATGGCTAGAAAAATGACCCATCTCCATGACAACCTACCGGGGGCAGCAGACATCTGCAGCACTCCTTGCTGTGCAGCTCCAGCTTGGGAATTAGTAAACGTTGTTCTTTGTATTGCTTATTATTCTTCTGTTCTGTCCTGCTCCCGAGAAAGATCTGTTGGTATACGACACCTGCATAACTCGCTCTGAATTATGACTGTGTAAATATTTAAAAGGCTCCCTCCGTTCTGTATCAACAGCACTCAGCCAGATTGACTAATCGTCCCCCTCCTCCTCTCAGTGGAGCTCTCCTTCTCCCCAACCGGATGTTCTGTCGTTTTCCCTCTATTGCCTTTTTTTACTTCTTTTTTTTAGCCATGATGGATTTTGCCATAGCAGGCTAAGTGACAGATGAACTAAGTGACGGCTGAGAACTCACAAGTCGCCATGGTCAATATGGAGTTGCCTTCTGTAGTACCTTGGTGGGGAGGAAGAAGCAGATGGCGCAGGCAGATTCATGCATTCGACTGTGTTCTTCATCAATCCATCTTTTTTCTCCATGGGCTGGTCTTCCATCACCAAGTTGCAGACATCTCCTTCAGCAACTGGCCATCTCTATTCTTCCTCTCCAGCCGTAGCCTCTCTCACTCTTCCTCTGTCGCCTCATTTAGTTCATCCTTGCCATCGATTCAATCAGCCATGCTCTGCCTGACTCTATCTCTGTCTTCCTTACTTTCTCCTTATGCTCATACATCCCTCTCTTTGTCTGTATCACTATCCCCCTCCCGCCCTCGTTCCCCTCCTTTCTATTATCTATTCCAATCCAGTCACCTGCCAATGTAGATCTTATTCCTCTGAGCTGCAAGGCTGATTGCAGTGAGACAAGCTGTATACTATAACAGGCATAGAGGGAAGGAGCGAGGAGCACAGACAGAGGAGCAAATGAGTTAGACACAGATAGAAGTGAAGAATTGAACTCAAGGGTGGCTCAGTCACAGTGACTGACATGAGAAGGCCTTTTCAAGGAACATACAGTTGCTCAGTCGGCATATTAAAAATCGGATTTAAGCATTGGGTTTGTAAGTGTTAAATTCCTTACCCATGGAGCAATCAGGGATGGCATTAATGAGACTTCATCCCTTGATGACTGTGGAGAGGACATGGTGTTTCAAACTTGAAAGCTACACTCCACAAAATGACCAAAGCTGCAAGTACACCCACTGTGTTTTATCTACCAAGAAATCTAACTTCTTTCCCAGTGAACCTCAGTGTCAACTTCCACAGAAAGTCTGTTTTATCTAACTTCAGTGCCACAAAATGAAATGTCAGCGCACTTGAAAAGTCTCACATTCTCTGTCTCGTTGGAACAATTTGTGTGAGACAGCAACATCTCATAAACGCTGAATACATATTACACCGCTGACATGACTTTAAGTTTTTATACTGAGAGGGAGTTTTATCTGATTGCATGGTGCTAAAAATTCCCACTCACTTCAAAGAGAGGCCGTTTTCATTGCCACGTGAGGGGCTTGACTCAGAATTTGCATTTTTATAGATCTGTAATGTGGTCATAGTGATTAAGTGTAATGGATGATACATCTTAATCTCTTCCCGTAGTGAGCGCTGTTTTCTTTCATGCTGCCCTGTACTGATGCATCACAATGTGTGTTCTTATGTATTCTCCAGTAGGTGTGTAATGATGTCATATTAACATAAGATCTGCAAAATGCAATTCAGGCCTCAGAGTCCCCCATTTTTTTTGGGAACCATGGACCTGTTGCTGCCACCATTTGTGATGATAAACGATTATTGCTGCCGCCAATTTAACCAACAAACAAAAACAGATATTTTGTTCCTGTTATTATCTATCCATCACTTTTATGATCCTCCTCTGCTGCTGCTGCTGCTGCTGACAAACTCCAGTTTCGCTTTGCAGAACATTAGTTTCCTTTAATCAATTTTCCTTGTCTCTCGTCTGCAGTTTTTGCCTTCAAGAGATTGCATTGTAGCGCTTGTATTAATACATATCCTCCTTTACCATGCCAGGCGTAGAAGACAGATGCAAAGAGATCTGGGGCTCTGTGCTACTGAAGGCGCATTAATCCTTCACCTCCTCAACACAAACTTGCATCGTCTTGCATCATTATTAGCTTTTTATGCTTGTTGCACTCAATTTTATCTGTATGCTTATTTATACCTACACCTATTTCTTATTTTTTTTTTTTTTTTTTGTCATAGCGGCCTACTGCAGCCCTCCGAACAACCCTGTGAATGGCACCGTGCACAGTCTGACAGGCACTAAGCTGGGCAGCACCCTACGCTTCAACTGTGACCAGGGCTTCCGGCTCATTGGTCAGAGTAGTGCCACATGCACCCGGACTGCACAGGGGACCAACCAGTGGAATGCACCGGTACCACTTTGCCAAGGTGAGGGCCCAGTCCTAGCAATGGGTCATGAGGAAGGAAGAGAAGGTTGGAAGTTGTAAAGAAAAACTTAGATCCGGAATTGTCTTAAAGGAATACTTCACCCCCCGATAACCATTTGTGGTTTGTATCAGTTGCTCGTCCTGTATTACATTGAATTTGTGAAGAAAACTTTCACAGTGAACAAAGAATCCAAAAAACTGATAAAATTATTGATGAACTAAAGACATAGGGGTCCGTTTTTAACAGCAGTAAAACTACATCACAATATCCGTTTAAAACTCACACAGCTTGTGCAGTATAATGCAAGTGTTGTTTATCCAGTCGTATGCTCAGTACCTCCCAAACAGACTGCTTTTTCCAACAGGCAACTGAATGGAAAGTGAAACTATGTTCTCTTCAAAGCCAGACAGTAATTTTCCCTCATTGCACAAGAGCAGCCAGCCTTGGTTGGTAGTTTGTGTCATTGTGTGACTTTGTTGAATCTGAACTTACCCTTTAAACATCAAAGTTGCACAATGACACAAACTACTGGACTGATCGAGGCAGTGATAAACCAGCAGCTCCTGTGTTAGGCAAGGTGAATTACCATTTTTTGTCAATGGCGTCTGGCTTTGAGGAGAGCACAGTTCACTCTCAGTTTAGTTCCCTGTTGAAAAGAGCAGTCTGTTTGGGAAGTATTGAGCACACGGCTAGATGAATCAGACTTGGATTATACTGCATAAGTTTTGTGAAAGTTTGTAAACATATTTTGATATAGATTTGCTGTCATTAAACACAATCCCACCATGAGTTTTTTTCCATTCATGGATTCCTTGTTCAGAATGGAGGCATGTGAGAAAAACAGCGTTCTCTTCACCAATTCAGTGTAACACAGGGTAAGTAACTGATACACAATTGGTCAGCTGGGGGGTGAAGTACTTCTTTAATTTAAGCAAGACAAATCTACATGGTAAAATTAGATGGGCAGGATAATTTCACATTGCAGGATTTTATTTAAGTAGCATTTCGTCAGTATCATTCTGACTGAGCTCATTCAGCATCTCAAAAGTGATGAAATGAACCTTGAAACAGTGCGGAGAAAACAAGATTTTAACATCCGTAGCCAAACTGGTGCGCCGAGTTAAAGAAGACATATTTGTAGCAAAATGTATTTTTTAAGTTCTGTCGTTCTGATTTAAGTTGATTGAAAAAGACTATCACTGAATCCATTTGCTCTGGATCAAAGTGTGATTTCAACTGACAGTGTGCCATCACCAACAGCCCCTCAGCCTTAGGCGTGCTTCAAGGAAGCTCATTTCACCATTACTCAGAATGGCTTTGAAGATAACATTGCATCAGATTAATGATATTTGGTGTTACCTGAACTGAATTGTTTGATATGTCTTATGGGTTATAGTCACAGTTATCTGCTTGTCACTGTGCTCATTTTTTACAGTGATGGAATGAAGAATAGCAATTACCTTTGTTCAACTGAGACTGACAGAAAAAAAAATTAGAAAAGTGAAAAGTATAAATAATGTAATAGCTATTGAGGCGAGATGCATCTACTCTAATGTAAAAATCCTATTAAATTTGACTTTAAATTTTACATGACTGTGATGCTGTTGCACCATCTTTATTGATTTACAATTTAAGTGAATTCTCGATTGGTTTAAGTTCAGATTTTATTCACAAAAGCATGAAATCTTCCAAAGTCTAGTTTCCAACCAGAGTGATTAAAACCACAGTGGGTTACTTCGATGAAAATAACTTTGTTATTTTTGCTGAAACTGTCATTATATCCACAAAATGTTATTAGACCATCTGTGAAAAAGATCAAATCCCACGTCAAACAACCAGTTAGATTGTAGGAGTCTCTAACGCAGCCGTCAAATAAAGATTCTTTTTTTTTTTTTTTTTTTTTTCTGTTTTTGTTTGTTTTCGTTTTACTTTCTTTTGTTCTGTTTTTTGTTTTTTGGGGATTTTATTTAACCTTGTTGTATTTCTTTGAATATAAATAATTTACGAAGGTATATGACTGAAAAAAAAGTGTATAAAAATGCAAGGAAATTGGAAATATTGTTTATGCTTATGAAGAAGATGAAAGAAACATTGCAATAAAGTATTAAAAAAAATATATGAATAAAGATTCTGCTACTGCATTACATATTTCTTGCCTCAAACATTTTCAGAAACGCATTTTAGTGTACTGTTTAGTTGTAACAGTGAGAAAATTTGTGACCCAACCGCCATGTTGGGAATAGTCGAGTGACGCACCAGGCACCGCCCACCTGCCTGACCAGCTTTCTCATTTGACAGCTAAACAGTACACTAAAATATGTTTCTGAAACATGTGAGGCGGGATATCCGCAATGCAGTAACAGAATCTTGATTCATATTTTATCAGCGCTGTCTAGTTTGATAGTTTTACAGCAATTCCCAAGCAGTGACCGACATGATTGACAGCTGTGCTCTGGTTGTTTTCGTTCACCTGCAATAATGCCATTAGAAGCAATTCGAGGGGGCAGAGGAACATTACTTTTCTACAGATCACCTCTCTCTGTACTACTGTGTAGATGCCATGGCAGTTTCAACAGATATGACAAAAAGTTAATTTTATTATAGCTACAGGTTCAGTATTATCAGCTACAGTGAAAACCGAAGGTAGCAGGGCCGCCTTTGAATGCCTGGTCAAGTCTGAAGTAGGTGTAATCTCTACCTGAAATACATACGCTCTCTCGAGATTTGATTGTTTACTGTTGCGCAGATGGCAGCCCAAGCTAATGTTTACTGCACATCAATGACGGCTCTGGGAGTGTGTTTGTACAGGAAGCCTATTGTGAGCTAGACACTCTGCATACGAAGATTATTTAAATATACCTCAGTACCTGTGCTTTCCTTCTACCAACCACATTTTTCTTTGTTTTGTTTTGTTTTCCCTTCCCTCCACATCCCCTGTTCCCCTCTAGTTATGTCCTGTGGAATGCCAGTGCCTCCGGTCAATGGCAGTATTGTAGGCCAGGATTTCTCTCTAGGAGCCAGGGCCACATACCAGTGTAATCCAGGATTTCGGCTTGCCGGGCCTGTCACCACCTCTGTGATCTGCCAGGAGTCTGGGAGGTGGAGCCCCATTGAGGCCCCACCCAGATGTGTTCGTGAGTAGTCAGTTTATTAGTTTCAGTGTTATCAACAGAACAAACTCTTTAACTTTGGAATATTTAAAGTTTTGAAACCCACAGTGAGTTCCAGATATTCCCAGCAGGTTTGAGAATAAAGCTAATTTGTCATTATGGTAACGGCCCCATACACAAATAGCTATTTGAGTTCATAATGATTGTTTATCCTCTGACCTTCCAGCGGTGACCTGCCCTGACATCGGCCACTCTGCTGTGGAACATGGGAGATGGAGGCTGATCTATGGTACCCAAAACCAATATGATGCTATAATGATGCTCATATGTGACCCGGGATATTACTACAGGGGTCAAAGGGTCATCCGCTGCCAGGCCAACAGCACCTGGAACTACCCAGATCCACGCCCAGTCTGCGACAGTGAGTGTAAACAGCACATCTCATTGTCTTAATTCCCCACAGTTTCTAGAGTTAACTTCCTCAGTTTGCACTTAGAAATAGAGAAAAACCTCTGCCAGAAAAAAGTAATTTGTTAAGCATGAAAAATAATTACATCCAAATGTATGGTATTCCACCGTGATGTTACAAAAAAGAACATAAAATAAATATAAATAGTCACAAATCTTCAAACCAAAACAAAATGGATGAAAGCCAACAAAACCATTTCCTAAACAAAACAAATTAGTTTTGTTGATTATATTTTGACCATATGGGATTGCAACACATGATATTATTTTCTCATTTCAGTCATCTCATGCGGGGACCTGGGGACTCCACCGAATGGCAACAAGATTGGAACACTTACCGTCTATGGAGCCACTGCCATTTTCTCCTGCAACACAGGATATACGCTGGTGGGCTCCCGGGTACGAGAGTGTATGTCCAATGGGCTTTGGAGTGGAACGCAGGTTCAGTGTCTCGGTGAGATCTTAAGCACCCTAAAATGATTATAACTTCATAATCAATTTGTTTCAAAGTAAGTCAAAAAATCTATGTCTGACCATGATTCTTTTCTTCCTCATCCATCCATAGCTGGCCATTGTGGCACCCCGGAGCCTATAGTGAATGGACAGATCATTGGGGAGAATTACAACTATCGAGGCAGCGTTGTGTACCAGTGTAACCCAGGGTTTCGTCTTATTGGGGTGTCGGTGCGAATTTGTGAACAGGATCACCGCTGGTCAGGACGCACTCCTGTCTGTGTCCGTAAGTACCAAAACAGTTCATTATTCGTAAAACTACTGGTGATAGAGTGTGTAGTTAAAGACCTCTAAATTGCACAGGAACACTGGTAGGCTATCTAGGGAAGGAAAAAAGATTCAGAACAATGTTGCCAAGGCATTTTGTGAGTTTCTTTTCTGTATATATTTATTTATCAAACTAAAAAAGCAGGTGCTATCAAGTAAAAGTTCAGCTTTTACTCTTTTTGTTTGTTTAACACAAATGTCACCATATACCGTATACCCTGCTGAAATGTCAGGCAGGTATGAAAAAAGTAGATACAGCCCAAGTGTATTGCTGATCAATGATTTGTAATGACTGCAGACATCTATTACCCAGGGATGCTCTTATCCGGCTGATACCAATGGCCAATTTAGTGTGATTAGACTGGAGCCATCTGGTACTGATCACCAATTAATTCCTGCTATTGAGCATTTTAACAGAAAGTTTCTGCATAAAATAGGCTCTAAAAACCACCTGTGCCTCATGTCTAAGTGTTGCCATGACATTTTCAAAGATGAGGTAATTATTCCAAAATGATACATTTTATTCCTCTGTAGTACAAATCATTATCTGAGATTGTTTTAATAGAGGCCAGTGGCAAGAATAGAGACATGCAGCTAGTGCAGCTGCAGCATGGCCAGTGGGGTAAGAATTCAGGCGCTATATCCAGTGTTGCAACATTACCTCCTCAAATCCAGGTCTTATTTTTTTCAGGTGTTTGATATTAAACCTTGAGATTCAATAAACTGCTCCTAAAAAGTGTAACCATGACTTTCTTTCTCCTATGACTTTCCCAGCCATCACATGTGGTCATCCCGGTAACCCTACCTTCGGTATGACCCAAGGAACCCAGTTCAACTTAAATGATGCCGTGCGCTTTGTCTGCAATATTGGATATGTCCTGCAAGGGGCCGTAAAGTCTACCTGCCAGGCCAATGGGCAGTGGAGCAACGTCCTTCCCAGGTGTAAAAGTAAGTACATGCTCATGTTATCAGTCAGTCCAGGTGGCATCTCACTGACTGGTATTCAGGGGGATGATGCATGCATTTGTTTTGGAGAACCTATGCCTGCAAATGCATGGAATGATAAATGATAAAAGAACAGACTGAATATATGTGCCTGGTCCCTGTTACCATTGGATGCAGTCAGCAGTTAAAACTTAAATGCATTTATGAGCGCTGGACAAGCCATTGCCATCAGATTTGTGCATAGGTAATTGACTGAGGTACGACATTGTCAAAAAGTGTGCTCGGTTTCACATGCTTGCCTGCAGGAGTACAGTTTTGTGTTCTCATCCATTTGCGCAGGTATGTATTAAATTACCTATTGTATCGTGCAAGGTCATATCTTCTGCCACCAGAGATGACCCCAATCACAGAGAGAGCGGAGATGAAGCGCAAAGACAGCCGGAGGGAGAAAGAGTTTTAAACGATGCATATTAGGGGAAATTGAAATGAAAAACCAAAGAGAACCTTGGATTATTTAATTACCACGGTCTCAACTACTTGGTCCTTGGAGGTTCCGGATAATATTTACATTTGATGTTATTTCCTCTCACCCTAGCTACCTTTGTTGCACCCTAAGGCTCACCTGTCTGTCAGGGAAACAAACCTAGTTAATAACCAGGCAGAGACAGCCAAAAACAATCACAGGATCCTTGAGCTTGTGTGAAAGACAGCAGCCTTCGGAGACCCGCATCCTTGCTTTTGCTCAGAATAAGAAGTACCCGGCTCTGCTTTGAAGCGAGGCAAGGACTTTTAATTTGGCAGTGTTTTTGCGACAAGCGATGTATCTCGGCACCCACGTCTTGTCTCTAAGTCCCCACTAACTGAGGGCTTTGTGACAGGCACAGAAAGAGGCCGCTCACAAGGTCGGGCCCTGTATATGACAAGGCAGTGACAGAATCAGTGACGGATTGACTTATGAGTTTGTTTTAAATGAGGAGAGAAGAGATTTTTTTTTAAGACATTTATGAAGGGATGAGGAGACTGCGAGTCCCATAGGAATCCGTCTTCAGTTGTTAAAAAAAGAGAGAAGTACATTTGGCTGCTGCATGCATAAGCAGGCGAGATCTTCTCCCAGACGTGCGCCTTAAATCTCTCCGCTCTAGTAGTGACATCATATTAGCATTGGCCTTGTTTCCATGCAGATGCTGACTCTGAGAAGCATTTTGTGTGAGACTGTGTGTGTCTTCCGTGTGTGTGGGTGGGCTTAGGTGTCTGTTTTGAAAGCACATTATCCGCACTGTTGATGTGGAGACATAAGTAGCTCAGGGGTCTTTTTGTCAATCAGATTTATCACCTTAATTACAGCATTCTAGACATATCTGGTGAGGCACGCTCTCCTGTCTGCCATGTACTTCCTCCTCTGAGTGGAAAACTAAGTGCAAGGATGACACCAGCTTCATCCATCTCACCTTAGCTTAGCCATACCATGGGCTCTTCTTTTAGAGGGACAGATAATAGTGGATAGTTGCAGATGGCAGGGAAAAAAGGGAGGGGTGGGGTAGCAGTCAGTCAGACAAAGGTAATGATTTCCACAGTCCAGATTTTAGCTACAAGAGTCTGTAGGCTCCATCAATAATGCAGGGAGCAGGAGAGCGCTGCCAGCCCAGCCAGTCTCCTATCCCTCTCTAATCACCACCAATTTGAGTCACAGCAACACAGCCACAACAACGCCTTCTTTGGACGACTCGTGCGTGTTTATTTGTCTTTCAGCGATAAAAGGCAAAAGACACAGGACAGGAAAAAAAACACACTCTGACACACCACTTACAGGGCCGTTACTTGGAAGGAGGCCAAGAGGAGGATAGGGTGACTGGGGTCTCCACTTCTGAGTGGAACAGAGATGAATTACCTCAGCCCTTCTTCCCCTCTCACTTTTATTCTTCTTTTCCTTTCATCCCTTCACTTCCTCCCTGCCTGCCCACTGGGCCACACACAGAAATGCACCAGGAGGTCAGTCGTTTTAGATGATTGTTGGATCGCTTTTGGGCCCATGTTGCCCGAGCACATTTATTCAAAGCCGAATTCCAAGCTTGGAAAGTCTCGTGCTGAAGCAGCTCCACTGCTTCAAATACACTTTGTAGTGTTATTATGCGGTAAGTTGTAAATGATGGCACCATGGGTCAGCACTGTACTGGAAGGAATACATTATAATAGGTATGTGGGGGGTGATTGAGCTGTGCTGGCCAGCTTGGGAGCATGAAAATGAGCAAGCTTTTAGGCACATTAGCATACAATGGGTTCATTTTGGCTGTGGCAAAGGCACGCTCATGGGGCAACACTGGCAAGGCAAAATGGGGCATAATGGCTGCATGGGTAGTGTTTTAGAAGCCATTGGAGTTTTGGCATCAAAGTACATACTTAGTTATGGTTCACAGTGTAGACTAGACAGCAACTGTTACTCACTGTACTCTGACTTTGTTGAGGCCTTGTAAGGTTTTGGTTTGTGTCTTGTATCTGAGACTCTCAAGATGGATTGGTGCTGGTAGCAGTCGTAGCCTGACATTCTGTCATGAATTTTAATATATTCTGCACCATCAGGGCTTCTTCCTTTCTCACTCTGTACAGCGCCCCCCTCACTGTCCCTCGCTCCTCACTCATCCCTCATTCTCCCCTTCCCTAACTCTCTCCATCTGGTGCTAAACTGACATGGTGCCTCTTCTCCTGTGAGCTCCCCATCCATCACCATCTCTGCACCACGGCGGCCAGCAGGAGACTGGCTCTAATGAAGCAAATGTTTATTTCCGGAGCCTGCCTCCTACTTCATTTGGATTGGGGTGGATGGATGGATGCTGGATGGGTGGAAGTAGTAGATGAGAAAAAGGCATGGACAAAGAGAGTCAAAGTGCTAAAAAAAAAACCCTCTGCTTGTAAAATGGGTGTGTTCCCTCTGTGTGACAGAATGTCATATATCTATATCAAAATAAATGGTGTATTATTACAAAATGCCCCCATTCGTCTGTCTTGCCAGTAACGTTTGAAATATAATCATCAAAGAACAGTAAATCATCAATTCCAGGTTAAATCATTTGTTGAATTGAAACTAAATGCTCACACAAGATTGTCCTTTACTCCTCCCCCTCTCTATGCATCCCTTCCTCCAGTTGTGAACTGCACAGAGCCTGGTCATGTAGAGAACAGCATCAGGCAGGTACTGCCCAGCGGGCCTCATCGCTACAGCTTCCAGACCACTGTGTCGTACCGCTGTAACCCGGGCTACTACCTGCTGGGCACCAGCTCCATCTCCTGTCAGGGGGACGGTACCTGGGACCGCTCCCTGCCTAAGTGCCTGTGTAAGTACCTCAGGGGTTGGTTGTAAGTGGCACTGCATGAGTTCCAGTGTTTTGTTTAGTATATACTGAAGTATACTAAAACTGATTTCTGTAAAGCAGAAATATTCTGTCCCCCTCTTTTAATGTTTATGTTAAAATAAAAAATAGTGGCACACGCCCATCACAGCTTCTATTAACTCAACTTGAACTCTTCAGATATTTTATTTTGTCCAACCAGTGGTTAAAAACCCAAAGATATTACAAGGATACTATAAAACAAATCATTTTCAGAAGCTGGAAACAGATAATGTCTAACATTTTCCTTAAAATATGACTTTTGAAATTTGTTGTTCTTTTTTGTTTTGATTTGAGGCACTAGTTGATTAATGGACTAACAGTTTAAAACTTCTGGGTTTCCTTCCTTTCTGTGTAGGAAATCCTTTGCATTTGTAATCTAAACAGCCTCAGTGTGATGAAGTGATGAAGCAATCTGATGGAACTAAGTATCTTAATTGGTTGGAAAGTTTCTTTGGTAAAATAAGTTCTAACAAACACAAATCGAATGTCGCCCGACATTATTACACTGTATGCTTTTACTAAAACAAGGCAATCTTTTCAGCATGTGGTGTATTTATCCCTTCTTCACCATCGGCCTTGGGGTAGCTCCACTTGCTCACTGGTCTCTTTCTCTTGTCTCTCTGCTCTGATTGGACAGTGGTGCTGTGTGACCGCCCCAGCATGCCTCCCTACGCCCAGATCTCCGGCGACCGTCGGACAGTAGGCTCAGTCATCCGCTACAGCTGCATCGGCCAGCGTACCATCATCGGCAACACAACGCGAATGTGCCAGCTGGACGGCCAGTGGAGCGGCTCGCCACCACACTGCTCCGGTACGGAAAACTACACCCAGATTGACTGTTTGACAGTTTAGAAAGATAAAACTGAAAATTGCCCCATTTTGTGAAGCCTTTCAAACGTGATGTTCAGGGTCTAGTTGACTTTAAAGATTGAAATCAGCATATTCAATCTTTGATATTTATAACAATGTGCCAGTGAAGCTCCTTTTTCCCGTCCTCTGTCTCACTCTCTGCCTCTGATACTTGATTAATTTAGATGAAATATCACCACCCAGTCACACCAATGCCCTCATAATGCCAGGCCAACAAATAAAGAGTTTGGGTGGCAGCTGTTAGCAGGTAATGAGCGAAGTAGGTGGAGTAAAGATGGAGTTGCCTGTCTGCTCCATAGGCCTCAAGGGCAAAGAGAGTGTCCTCTATAAAACTGCTTTAATCTGCTCATATTAGACTGAGGAACAGAGACGCCCACACCTCAGCTGGGTTATGAAGCACTATAAAGACGTCAGCCCCCATACTCTCTCTTCTCTTACAGCGATTCGCCTCACAGCTCCCACTAGTATACTTAATACACATGAGAAAAGCCATGGGGGTGTCCACTCCACACATGCAAATAAGCATTGGCACCAATACAAACACATTCGCAAAGATGTGACAGAAACACGCACAGACATAGACGGTGACAGACACACACAAAGTAGCCCACACGCAGACCCACGGGCCAACAATAAAATTTCATGCTGACATGTTTAATGTCACAATTCACGACATTCATATATATTCCAGGAATTGCCAGTGTTCTCTCAACGGGCAATAAACACAGCCTTTTTATAAAGACTTGCCCGAGTTTCTTAGCTACGCACTATTGAAGTGATGTGCACCAGCGCCTTGTAAAATGAGGAGCAAGTAGCAGTACACAGCAGCACTAAACGGTTTGTGATTTTTTTAAACGGTGGATGTGGAATTTTGAAGCAAGTGGAAAAATATATGTCGGGTCAATGGAATGAGAAATGGCATCCTATTGCACATTTTCTGCATGCTGAGCAAATAGATATAATGAAACCTAATGTATTTGGGAGGCTCGTCACTCCCTAGGGAGGTGGAGGGATGTGATTTCCTGTTGCATTGCAGTTGCGGGGGTTGGTTGTTCCCCGTCTAATCCCATTATCGTGTTTTGGTACTAAATTATTACTGGACAGAGTACATTTCCACTGTGTCGCCATGAGTGGTATGTGATTGTTGTTGTTTTGTCTTTCCAGGCGAGTCTGCCGGGCTGTGCGGAGATCCAGGCATTCCTGTGCATGGCATCCGTCTGGGAGAAGAGTTTACGGTGGGCAGCGTTGTCCGCTTTAGCTGTGAGCCTGGTTTCATGCTGAAGGGTTCGCCAGAGAGAACTTGTCTGGCCAATGGGACCTGGCTGGGCACCCAACCTGAGTGTCATGGTAAGGAATACATATGTGTATTTACTATGTGTGTTGCTTCTTTTTTCTCTGGCGAACATGGCCTGGTAGAAGGGGATGGTGGATCAGAATCAGAATCAGACTGCTCAGAAAGTCTGGCCAATTGTCAGACTTTTGTTTCAGGAGGATAAAACCAGCATGTTCTGTTGTAGTAGTTGTGGAAATATGAGATACTGAGATCATTGCTCTTGGCTGTCCTGTTCTTACAGACTTAAGCTGCAGCCCTGTAAGCATTCTTGGTGGTAAGTTGTGTACGTTCAGTGTACTCTACAAGGCCTGTGCGTTAGAATCTTAAGGTTTCTCCCCCAAGACAAGAAGTGTATGTTAGAGTCTGGTGAGGTGGGGGTAAGGTGGGATCAATAGGCTGATTGGGGTGGCATCCACCAATCTGTGGTGAAGAGGGAGCTGAGCTGGAAGGTGAAGCTCTTAATTTAGACGTCGATGTAGGTCCATCTCCCACCTGTGGCCAGGAGCTTTGGGTAGTAGCCAAAAGGATGCAACCCTTTAGGGACAGGGCGAGCAGCTTGGATATCAAGGAAGAGCTCGGAGTAAAACAGCTGCTCCTTTGCATTGACAGCAACCAGTTGGGGCTGTTCAGGAATCTGATCAGGATGCCTTTTCCTTGTGTACTGTGGGAGTATTCTGGACATGTCCAACTGGAGACCTCAGAGCACACCCAGAAGACTACGGCGGGATTACATATCCCATCTGGCCTGGGAACACCTCAGGATTCCTTATGAGGAGCTGGAGGACATTGCTGGGGAAAGTCATGTGTGAGCTGCTGATTAACTTGCTAGCACCGCAACCTCAATCTGGATAACTGGTGGAAAATGAATGGATGGATGGTTTGAGAGATGTCTTAGGAGCAGTGATGGATGAACACAATATTTGACCATCTAGTAACACATGAAACAGGCCAGCTGTTGGGTTATGATTGTGCAGTAACTGAAGCTGATGTTCACTGAACTTCCAGCGCAGTATGGACATGAATAAGACATTTATTCCAGTAACCAGTATTTCCTTTAAGCTGTCTGTTCTTTAGTGTATCTTTTTTCTATTTCTTCTTCCTTTCCTCAGAAGTTCTTTAATTACTCCCACTGTATTTGTTTTACAAACCTTTGTATAATTTCAGTGGTAATAGACACCCAAATAATTTCTCTTAATTGGAGTTCATTGTGGCTTAAGTGAACAATTTAGAATGTGGTAACTTTACTAATGAGTATTTATATTTAATCACCTCAACATTTTGATGTCTTTTCAGAGCCTCCACATCAACAAACCACACTACTGAATTGCGCATTTTAAGCCATAGACTGTGGCGTGTACTGTAGTCACTGATTGTGTAATTAGCTGCTGCCTTTGCAAATTGAATGAAAGGCACATCACAAATTTGCATGTGTTTTGTGTGTGTTTGCAAAAATGTAAAACAGTGATTGAGCAAGAGAGAATGGGGGACATAACAGAGAATGCTTTCTCTATTGATTAAACACCATAAGGCTTTTATTTATTTATTTTCCTTGTGCAACAATGCATCCAGTCTGCTGCTGACACCTGAAAAAGCAGATTCTCTGAATGTGTAGCGTCCGATCGATCTGGGTCTTAAGGCCTTACACTATTCATTATTATTGCAGAGAAAGGACAAAGACATTACAAACAGTGAAAAACTACAGAGTGCACTTCTTTTTCTGCTGTCAGACACAGAGTAAAATAGAAAGAGGTTGTTAAGGAACCTTTTGCAAGCACTTTAATGTGTTGAATTAAGCTTGATGATGTTTCTTTTCCATTTTCCTTTGATATTAGGATTCATATCAACTTAATATTTTGTTTTGTTTTTTTTGGGTCTTTATTCATGACTGTGTGTTAACCTACATTTTTATGCTGCATGAACAGCAGACAGGGTGTGTCCAAGGGGCTTTACTCATGCCCCAGCAACACTAAAATAATAAAACTATCCACAAACTTGCAGTTGCAGTTAAGTTCTAGCTGCACTTTTATTTTTTCTGTTCTTTTCTTACTCTCCATAAACACACAACCCCTTCTATTCTCTCATCCTTGAGTGTTTTATTTCCTTCATCCTGTCTGCCAGGCTGTTTTCACCTGTGCTCTTAACACCCCCTACACACACACAAACCACCACCACCACCACCTCTCTCTCTCACATTACTCTGTCTCTTTCCCTCTCCGGTGTGTGGTATGCCCACTGGCTGAGGTTGCCCACCTGTTCTCGGTTGGCACAGACTTCAAGGGCCAGGCCACATCTGGTCATTACGGGAGGGCGAAGCCCACGGGGCTCTGAGGGCCCGGGGCAAGCTGGAGACTGTAATGAACAGAACCAGTGCTGGCGGCCGGACAGACACCAAGGGACTTTGTGAGCAAAGGATGTGTCCATCAAAGCAGAGTTACTTATGAAGTAGGACACAGGGGAAGATGAGCGTGGTGGTAGGGTGGGCGGATGAAGAACAGAGGGAAAGAGCAAATAAACCAAGTGAGGAACTCATATCAGACATATCATGCAGTATGAAAGAAATATAGTGGAAAACCAGCCTACATTGGTTTAGTTTACAGAGCAGGTTGTATTGAAATACTTAGAACAGGACAAAGGTCTGCTCCAATGGGTTTTGAGAAACTAAATTTTAATGATCACCAGAAAATACAAAAGATTTTTGTTTGTGGTCCATTGCCTCCGACTAATAACTGGCTACAAGGTATACATGAGTTCTAACAACTTTATTTAGCACTACATTTCTGTGTCTACAAATTCTGGATAGGTTAGAGGGACAGTTCACCTCAAAATCAAACATATACTTTCCCTCTTATCTGTAGTGCTGTTTACCAGTCTAGATTGTTTTGGTGTGAGTTGTCAAGTGTTGGAGGTATCAGCCACAGAGATGTCTGCCTTCTCTCAAATGTAAAGGCACAAAATGGCACCCAGCTTGTGGTCCTCAAAGCTTCAAAAAATAAAACGGAAAAACTCCGTTGGCATTCTTTTCTTTCTGCTGAACTACACCCACAAATCATATCACCATGCAGAAGGAAGCATGCATCTACTCATGGACGAGAGGTTCGTGCTTGTGACATCACAAGGTGTAAACATTAATGGCGTTGTCCTCAACTGAGCTGTAATGTTAGCTAGCTCAGTGTTGCTAGGTGAGCTAGCAGTAGATGCACACTTCCTTCTGCGCTGTGATATCGTGGGTAGATGTAGTTTGAGATAGAAAGAAAACAGTTCCTCCACGAAATGTATCATACAAACATTTTAATGGCACATTGAGCACCACAAGCTGAGTGCCATCTCGTTGTATTATATTCGGGATAAGGCATATATTTTTGATTTTGGGATGAACTGTCCCTTCAAATAGAGAGATAAGTGCATGGAAAAATTGGGTGACAATTCATCTCTAATTCAGACTTTGGACTCTAATTTTCCCAAAAATGCCCAGATGAAGCAAAGCCTGCGGTGGTTCTGTGCCAACACACAACCTCCACCCTTCTTCCCAGTCCACACCACCCACAGCACCACTAACTTACACCAACTCCTTTGGTTGCTCAGGATTTAGGAAGTAAATAATCATAACCTAATCTCTCTCTTTTTCTTACCTGTTTTCAGTGATCTCCTGTGGCAACCCGGGAACTCCACGGAATTCCCAGATCCTGATCCACGATGGTTTAACATTCTCCAGATCCATAACTTACGCTTGCAGGGAGGGCTACTACTCTACTGGCCTGCTTACCCGACACTGCACTGTTAACGGGACATGGACCGGCAACATGCCCGAGTGCTCTGGTAATTAACAGCGCTCATAGAGAAGGAGTCTATGTGTATCTGCTTACAGTGCTTATTTTTTGGGCATATTTAAATTGAAATTCATGCTGCAGTTGTGAATGCTTTTCTTTCTCCTTTGCTTATACACATGTATTTCTGAGTTGTCTCCTTGGTGGCCTCTTGTGTTTATTTGTACTAGTAGTTTACACTTTGCAAATTGGTGAATGGTTCTGACACCAGAAGAGTACATATCCAGACTTACATATCCCTCCTCCTTGCAGAGGAGGGGTGTACAGTAATAGGTAATACTATGCACGGAATGGAGGAAAACATAGAAATCATTATTGTAACAGCAGATTTTTCTTTTATAATATGGATGAATTATGGATCCCTGGCTCCGTATGAAAAAAATTAGTTTTAGGTCTTCTCAGATGGCACAGACCTGACTGACAGCCCTTTATCATCATGCCTCACAAAAGACACACAGCTGCTGTACAGAGCAGAGAGACCCTGGCAAATAGAGGTCACCAAAGAACCACTTTCTTCTGAATGGAGAGGATAAACCTTAAGCAGCACCATTATGGATTTCAGAACTCAGTCATTCATCGCAGTGAAAGGGTACATGTTGACGCACTGCTGTAGAACATCTTTAGCAAAGGAAGGGCATGTGAATAGGACCACTTATGGTTCAGTGATTTCTTTGGATCTCATGAACAGTGTATGATAACGAGATTTACCTGACAGAGTTGGCAGTTTTGGTAGTCTCCTTTCTCCGTTTTAGCTATAACATACTAACTGTACGTTCAGAGCAGAAGCTTTCAAATAGGCAAAGTCTCTCACGGACGCCCAAGAAGCACGACTGTCAAAAATATTTGTGGCAGCTTTAGTCGCTCTAGTTGCTCATCATGTGAAACATTCGATCCTGCTTGTCAATTTAAAGGAGCCACAAAGCAGACTACTGGCTTGAAAGCAGCGTAGTTGCTGCTTGCTGTTGTCCAGTCAAAAAGCTCATAGTTGGCCTACAGGAAGTTATGTTTGGTCAATGAGAACAGAAAACGTATGTCATCCCATTCAAACCAAGCAGGGAAGACTTGCATGCTACGTTGCAACATTAGCCTGCAATTCTCTCCTCTATTACGAACATTACACATTTTAAAACTCACCAGACCAACCAGCTACCTCCGTGACACGGTCCCAAGCCTCATTCTTTTTATTTTGGTCTCTGTAACCCAACAGCGACACATTATAAAGGACTGAGTGGGCGCTAACGCAAGTAATCAGTTTCTCGATATCCACTGTCGGAACAAGTGTGCTGTAGGAACCAAAGTTACATGGCTAGTTCTCTGGGACCTGCTTTATGGAAACACGCCAGAATTCCGATTGGTTGTCGCTGAACCGCGTGAGAGCTCATTACCATAAAGTAAAACGAGTTTTAACTCCCCTCCGGACCCACTCCGGGCACTTTGGCCCGCCCAAGACACACGGCTGACGACCAGGTCGGCCAGGTTGCCCAAGTCACCGGGCTCTCATTGAAAATGAATGACTTTCGCTGTTTTGGAAGCTCTGGTCGCTGTTGGTTTGAACGTACAGTTACTCCAGCTGGAATTTACATTGATTTAAAAAAATATTTGTCAACAGTATCGGGTACCAAAGCAGCAGACTGTCTGTAAGTGACAATCTAAGAATACTGTTATGCAAGAGGAGAAATGATCTCACTGTACGTCTGTCCTTTACAGTAGATATTGTTACAGGGTACACAGACCTAGATAGACATTATGGCTCCCGGCGACACACTCTTACCAGCCCAGTGGGAAATGTAAGTGCTTGCTCAGTCATGGGGAGACACTCCGAAAGGCCCAGTTTCCTCACCCTACTGGGAATTTTGTTGGAATGTTGGTCATATGCATTTAATAATTCCTCTTTCTGTCCCATGGCAATTTAGCGCACGTTGTCCTTCTGTGCCCCGGCTTCCTCTATCTCAGATATTTGCAGCAGAGCTGAGCATCGACGCTGCTGAGTCACACAGTGAAATTCTCACTGTTGTTACTCCGTCACACTATTTTCCCCACAGGATGTAAAAGTATAATCAAGGAGAAATGTGGTTCATTTCGGGGCTTTGGGGAGCGACTGTAGAGGGATACCCATCACAAGATTCTGTCTCTCTGCACCCCTAAAAGCTCTGAACTGGAGATAATCAAAGCACAAGGACAGTTCTTTCAGATAAAACACATGAAGTTACACTATCAGTGATGGTGATTGAAGTAATATTTTTAAGCACATACATAGAATAAATAAATCATCCAAAAGTGGTCGTCCGTTAATGAATGAAGCACTAATTATCTATGAAGACACACCGTCTGTGTTGCTTTTTAGATTGTTAAGCTTTGTTTGTGAGGTGAACTGCTTGTGTCAAGTGCATAAAACAGTTCATTAACTCTGAGGCTCCATTCAGTGTGCATGTTAAATAGTTTGTTTACTTGCTTGTATTACATCCTAACTATGTAACATTGATCTCCTGCTTTAACGAGTACAATCAAATGTCAAACAAAGTAAATAATCACATGAATCACATAAAAACATGACTCAGACGTGATGAAATAGCGAGCCGTATCAATCTTCCTTTGGATTTTATTTTTTATGTTGTCTGATCCAAACAAACTTCCTCATGTGTTACACTATGCTTGTCTTTATTCTTAAGTTATATCACCAATTTTCATGAGTTCTTACGTCTTTATGTTATTTCTCGTTTCTGCAGTTATCAACTGTGGTGACCCTGGAGTGCCAGCCAACGGGGTGAGGTTGGGCAACGATTTCACCTACAACCACACAGTGAGTTTCCAGTGTTCTCCTGGTTTCACCATGGATGCTGACCGCGCCTCGGCTCTTATCTGCACCAAGGACCGCACCTGGAATGGCACCAAACCCCAGTGTAAAGGTAAAGTCGTGTAGGATTACGTGAATGACAATACAGTGATGAGATAAATGTAGATGATGGCATAGGCTACAGCAAAGGAAGGGGTGATTATGGAAGGCTAGAGCGAATGACGAAAAAACTATACTTGATACTTATTTGAATACAATGGCAAAAAGAAATCTGGAAATCATCACATACAGAATCCATTAAGCCCTGCAATGTCTCCTTGTCTCCTTGCAGCGATCGTATGCGGTCCACCACCTGTCATCCCTAATGGACAGGTAGTCGGCACAGACTTCACCTGGGGCTCCAGCATCAGCTACTCTTGCAACCAAGGTTACCAGTTGTCCCTGCCCACTGTGTTAACATGTCAGGGCAACGGCAACTGGAGTGGAGAGAAACCCCAGTGCTTCCGTAAGTGGCACCACGCTGGAATGCCTAATTACGTTACATGTCATTTCTGATATTTCTCCCACCCAAGTATGCACTTCTGTACGTCCCTTGCGTGACCCCTTTTGGGAAATATTGAATGAAACACAACATGATTAGTAGGTCACTTGACATCCCCCTGTTTCTCTCTGTCCTCCCTCCTCCTTTATCTTTGCAGCTGTTTTCTGTGGAGACCCAGGGATGCCAGCTCAGGGGAGGAGGGAGGACCGAGGATTCACCTATCTGTCCTCTGTCTCCTTCTCCTGTTACCCTCCCCTCGTCCTGGTGGGCTCTACCAGGAGATATTGTCAATACGACGGCACCTGGAGTGGCACACAACCCTCTTGCATAGGTAAGCTTCATTCCTCCATTTATGGCATTGTCTGACATATTAAATATGTTAGAATACTTTCTTTATTTTGTTGTTTAGTTTTGCCGCAGCAGCACACAATTAAAAGTAATTGTGCCAAAGTTAGCTAGCAGCTAATTTGCATCTGTTATCCCTGGGCAGGTAGACAAAAAACAAAGTAAGAACAGCAAAAACATCCCATAAAAAACACAATACATAAAAAGTCCATCAGTGTGAGACAATAAATAGAATCAGTGTGATAAATACAAGAAATTCAAGGCAATCATTAGCCCCTTTTACACTGCCAGATTTTCGGCAAATGTTTTGCCGGCAAACTGCGAGCGTTTAGACACACAGAGTCAGATTGGTGAGTTGATCCGAGGAGCCCGATTTTCCGCCGCGTAGGGTAGACATATTGGCGGAACCTTTTTGGTTTAAAAAGAACGAGGCGCCCTTCCACCACGGGAGGAGCTGTTGAAGACTTGTGGGAGGAGCTGTTGATGACGCTGCACGTTCAACCCACTAGCGGTGGATAAACAGGAAACAGCTGATAGCAGGAATGAGCAGCTAGTAGCAAGAGGGAAACGCAAACTTGACAGACACTGTAAAGATGAGCAACTGGGGAGACAAAGAATTGCGCGCCCTCCTT